>NC_080386.1:69630186-69742318 GCF_014773155.1 Arachis stenosperma
CTCGTACTCAGAGCTGGTGCACAAGGTTCAATAAGGTTCCACACTTCAACTCGAAGTGCACGGTTTGGTATCACGCCAATTGAATGGATCACGGAGAACGTTTGGTCACCATGGTGAGAATCTACTTTTTAAACCGCTCGGATGGAATCATGTAGATAAAGACGGAGGCGGATTTAAAAGCAAGGCTTGGGATCATAGATCCTATCCTGACATTCGTCATCCCGGGAGCCTGAAAATTTGTTTGAAGCTGCTCAGAAGCTTTACATGCCTAGTTTGGGACCCTGGAGGCTATTGGCATTCCAAGCATTGGTGGAGATTTTGGATTAATTTAAACATAAGCCGCCATAACAGGAAACTCAACCAATGTCCAACTTAAGGACTTTAACTAAAAGTGCTAGGTGGGAGACAACCCACCATGGTATGATCGTTTCTTTTTCATTTTTATTTAGTTTTATTTGTTTTCGAGTTTTATTTTATTTTATTGTATTGAACATGGAATTTTGCATAACATTCATATTAGCATTGCATTCTGCATACTGCATTACAAAAAAAAAAGCACGCACGCGACGCGGCAGCGTCGCTGACGCGTCCACGTCACATGTGCGTTGTGAAGAAGAGAAATCGAACAGAGAGTCACGCGAGAGCGTGGCTGGAGGCGTGCCCGTGGCATAAATCGTCCCACGCGGCCGCGTCGCTGACGCGTCCGCGTCAAATGGGAATAATGGCCTCCCACGTGACCGCGTGCCCTGATTTTCGACGTAAAAAGGGTGCACAACGAATTATTGTGCGAGAGTGGTGCTGGATTGGTGCTGGATGCACAATTTCTACCACGCGACCGCGTCGCCGACGCGTCCGCGTCATTCCTTTCTGAAGCCCACTCACGCGATCGCATGCCCCACGCGATCGCGTCACCCCAAATTTGGCAAAAATAAAAATTCGAACAGAGAGTTGTGCGAGCGCGAGGCTGCCCTCGCGCCAGTAGCATAACCTGAGTCACGCGTCCGCGTGACCGACGCGACCGCGTCGTTTAATTTAAGCGCCAGTCGCGCGACCGCGTCCCCATGCGTCCGCGTCGCTTGTGCCGCACAACTTTTTCAACGCAGCCAAATATCGTATCTTCTCTTCCCTATACCTAATTCTTTTCTTCCTTTCTTATTTCTTTTCTTCTTTCTTCTTCCTTTTCTTACTTTCTTCTTCTCATCTTTTTCACCTCCATTCTATTTTATTGAATTTATTTACATACTTTCTTCCATTGCATTTTAATTTTGTGCATCTTTTTAATTTCTTTTCTAAATTTATTAATTTATCCATTGGTGTTACTTGTTCATATTCAACTGTTGTGTCTTTTCTGGTATTATTTTGGTACTCAGTGACTTGTTTTACACTGTTGGGTAATATTGTTTAAGTCAATGCTATTCTTTTATGATATTTGTATTAATTTTGCATTGACATGAATTTATATTATCTTGCACTCTCTTTCCCATTGTTGCAAATTTTTGCACTCTTGCTTTGCCAGGTACTTCTACTGTTTTCTCACTTGCATGTTATAGCTACCGTGTAATTGAGACCCTTATTATCTGGCATTAACACCCATATTTTATTTATTTTCTATCTTTATTTTTGGGTTACTTTTCTTCTTTTCCCTCTTCTTTCAGGATGGCCACCATGAAGGGAGAGGAAAAGCTTCTTAATGGGAAGACAAACAGGTCCACCTGCACATTCTTTGGAGAAAGGCATCAGTTGGAGCAGCCATCCACCTGCACATCTTAGCATGCACTAAGGACGGTGCAATCTTTAAGTGTGGGGAGGTCGATACCGATCTCCATGGGTTAGTTATTTCCTATTTCAACACCAATGTCTTATTTTATTTGATAGTTCATTGTTGCATTTGCATATTTGTTTGATTTTTGCATATTTTACCACTTGGTTAAAGTAATAATTTCTTTTGCAAGAAACTTTTTATAGCATTCACTAATTTGAAAAATTTTTTGTTAAATTTGTTTGAAGTTGTATTTGGAACATGGTTTTTGAGTCAAAGAACACACAACCTGTGAGATTTTAAGCTTATTTACATGGTTACATTATTTAACCATAAATATTTTATTCTTATGTGTTTCCTCCTCTATGATTGTAATCTATATTTTGTTCCAATCTATATGTCCATTATTAGCTCACTTATCCCAAATAAACCTACCCTTTAAATCACCATTGTCAGCCACTTTGAGCCTTTTAATCCCCATTTGTTCTGTATTTTACCACATCACTAGCCTTAAGCAGAAAAACAAAAGTAATATCCCAATTGAATCTTTGGTTAGCTTAAGATAGAGATTGTGCATCAACTAAGTGTGGGGAAAACTGTGGGAACATGGGTTAATAAGGGAATGTATCATGTCTCTGATCTATTTGAATATTGAGAATTTGGGAACTTATTCATGAAAAATCAAAATAGAACAATAATGGAGAATCCATGTGCATTGATAAGTTATGTTTGCTTTTATGATTCAAAAAAGAAAAAAAAAGAGAAAAAGAAAAAAGAAATATATATATATATATAATATAAATAAATAAATAAGGGGACAAAATTACCCCAATGTTAAGTTAATGAAAAATCAATGCACATGTGATAAATTAAAAAGAAAAAGTTGATACATGAGTATGTGATGTAAAAGTGGGAATTTTGGGTAGCTAGGCATGAACTAGAGTTATATAGAGTATATGTATGTTAGGTGAAAGCTTAGGATAATTAAAGATTCAATTTATAAAGCTCACTTGGCCATACATATATCCTTACCTTTACCTCAGCCCCATTACAACCTTGAAAAGACCTCATGATGTTTGCATTAGAACATTAAATATTTGTTGATTGGTTAGATGAAGAACAAAGTTTAGAAAGCATGACTAGAGAAGAGTAGAGAGATTGACCCTAGACACTTGAGAGATTTGATCGCATATACACTACCAGTGAGGGTTCAATGCTGGATTCTATATTCCCTGCTTTCATGAGCTATCTTCTTACAAGTTTACTTGTCTTTATTTTATATGATTTGAATTAGTGAAATCTGATTTATCTTTGTCTTGGAGAACGTATTTATTTTTAACCAAGTAGATAGAAACATTTTTGCATGTAGTTGCATTCATATAGATAGGTTGCATTTCATACATCCTACCATTCCTCTTCATCTTTATAGCTTCTCTTGAGCTTAGCATGAGGACATGCTAATGATTAAGTGTGGGGAGGTTGATAAACCACTATTTCATGGTTTATCTTGTGCTCAATTGAGTGGATTTTATCAACTCTTTACCCACTTATTCATACTATTTGCATGGTTTTACATTTGCCTTCCTAATTATGTGCTTTGATTGAAAACATGCTTCTTTGGCCTTAAGTTCCCTATGTTTAATCCTCTCTTATTACCATTAGATGCTTTGATATGTGTGTTACGTGATTTCAGGGATTACAGGGCAGGAATGATTTAGAGGATAGAAAGGAAGCATGCAAAAGTGGAAGGAATACAAGAAGTTGAAGGAACTGCAAAGCTGTCCAGCCTGACCTCTTCGCACTCAAACGGCTATAACTTTAGCTACAGAGGTCCAAACGACACGGTTCTAGTTGCGTTGGAAAGATAACGTCCGGGGCTTCAATTTGATATATAATATGCCATAGTTGCCATGACGCTAGGCGACATGAACGCGTGATCCACGCGGACGTGTCGCATCTGCGAACTTCAATCCGCGCGGCCACTTGGGCGACGCCTCCGCGTCACTTGGCCGCAACCTGTACGGATCAAAAAGCGCTGGAAGTGACTTCTGGGCTGTTTCTGACCCAGTTTTCGGCCCAGAACACACAGATTAGAGGCTATAAAGTGGGGGAATGCATCCTTTCATAAGCATGCTTTTCATAATTCACTGATGAGAGGACTTTTGCGTGGTCTAGAAATTTGCGGATAAATCCTCGTTGCAAGTATAGTTTCTAAACCTTCAAAAGTCCTTTCATACAAACGTTTTGGTTGTCACAAGTAACAAACCCCTTTAAAAATTGTTAACCGAGTATTTAAACCTCGGGTCGTCTTCTCAAGGAATTGCAGGGAGGTATGTTCTTATTATTGGCTATGAAAAAGGTAAAATTGGGGTTTTGGAAGTAAGGTGGCAGTATGTTGCACAAAAAAATAATAAGAAAAATAAATAAATAACTATAAAATAAACTCTTGGCAAGGTATGGGAACTGGAGGTCCTATCCTGGTTATCCTTATCAATTGTAATGAGAATTGGATTTTTCTCCCACTTTGTTAACCTCTAACTATGAAGGTAAGTTAAGTGGATGAATTAATTTTGATTCCTCAGGTCCTAGTCTTTCCTTGGGAAAGACTAGAGTTATTGGAACTTGAATTAATGAAACGAAGAAATCCAATTTTCAATCAACAATTAGTTTGATAACTCTAGAGTCACCAATTATTTAACCAAAGCCGAGAATGTAAAAAGCTAAATTAAAATCATAAATATCTGGAATACCTTCAATTCATTCAAAGCAGTAAAATCTAAAACTAACAATATTCATAAGCCAATTGGGTAATAGGAAAATCCAAATTATTTATATAAATAAAAGACAGCAATCATCAATCTGAATTATCTCAAATAACATTAATTTAAAAGAGTAATCTGTAACATGGAAGAATTCATAAATTAAATTGGGATAAATAAAAATAAAGAACTTGGGATTGAGAGTCACTCCTAAAACTAAGAGAAGTCCTAAATCCTAAATCCTAAAGAGAGAGGAGAGAACCTCTCTCTCTAAAAACTACATCTAAAACATGAAAAGTAAATTATGAGTGAATGATTCTGAATGGATGCATTCCCCCACTTTATAACCTCTGGTTTATGCTTTCTGAACTTGGATTTGGGCAAAAAAGGGCTTTAGAACTCGCTGGGGCGTGTTCTGTAATTTTCTGGTGCGTGGTCTCTGTCACGCGTCCGCGTGGGTCACGCGGTCGCGTCATTCGGAGTTTTTCCTTGCCACGCGGTTGCGTCAGTCATGCGACCGTGTCATGTGCGTTCTGCTTAAGGCGCGCGGTCGCGTCAGTCATGCGACCGCGTCGCTGAATCTTCGCTTCTGGAACAAGATCGCGTCGTCCATGCGATCGCGTGGATACCAGTTTCCTTAAAGCTCCGTTTTGCTTTCTCCTTTCCTTTTAGTATGTTTCCTTTTTCATCCTTTAAGTCATTCTGCCTTAGAAAATCTGAAACTACTCAACACACTAATCACGGCATCGAATGGAAATAAATGTAATTAGAATAATTAATTTTTAAAGCTTAGGAAACATGTTTTTCACAATACGACATAATAAGGAAGGGAAAGTAAAACCATGCAATTAATGTGAATAAGTAGGTGAGGGATTGTATAAATCACTCAAATTAAGCACAAAAGATCTCATGAAATATGGGTTTATCAACCTCCCCACATTTAAACACTAGCATGTCCTCATGCTAAATCCAAGGTAAATAATTAAGGTTAAGGTGATGGAATGTCATGCAATGCAACCTAATTTAAATGCAACTAAATGCAAAATGTTTCTACCTACTTGGTTAAAAATAAATAAGTTCTTCAAGACAAATATGAACTGGATTTCACTAATCCAAATCACAAAATGAAGTACAAATAGACTTGTAGAAGAAAATAGCTCATGAAAGCCAGGAACAAAGAATCGAGCATCGAACCCTCACTTAGTAGTGTATATCACTCTATTCACTCAAGTGTTTTAGGTTCGATTCTCTCAATTCCCTACTAACCTTGCTTTCTAAGGCTTGCTCTTCATCTAACAATCAACATAAATTTAATGCATAAATACACATATCAAGAGGTCTTTTAAAGGTTGTAATGGGGTTAGGGTCAAGGTAGGATTGTATTTGGCCAAGTGGACTAAAATCTGAATCCTTAATTAACTTAAACTTTCCCACCTAACTTAAACAATCCATGTAATCATAATACAACATCTAACCATCCATTAACCATGTTTTCCACATATTCATGCATTCTAATTTCAAGTATAACTCATATGCATTGCTTTCACCGCTTACTTTGGGGCATTTCGTCCCTTTTCACTTATTTTGCTCTTATATATATATATATATATATATATATATATATATATATATATATATATATATATATATTTTTTTTTTTCTTTTGTTTTTCTCAATGCATATGATTAATTTATTGAATGCATGAACATGTCCTAAACATTTCTTTCACATTTTCAGAAAATTCTAACATACTCAGTTCTCAAACCAGATGTTTCTAAAGCCACTCTTCCCCACACTTAATTCATAAGCATTCTCACTAGTCTAAGCTAACCAAGGATTCAAATTAAGGACATTATTGTTTTTCGCTTAGAGTTAACGATGTGCTAAAATAAAGAACAAAAGGGGTAAAATAGGCTCAAAATTGGTTTGCAATAGATAATGAAAAGGTTAAGGCCATATGGGTATGTAAGCTAAGTGAAACAAAGGCCTCAATCATATAAGTGTATGCATACATTAAACAATGAAAATATAGAATTAAGCAATACAAAGATCACAATTTTAGAGAGAGAAACACACACCAAAAATAAAATATTGGTTGATAAAATGCAACCAATCAAATAGGCTCAAAATCTCAATGGTTTTGTGTGTTCGAGCTTTAAACCATGTTCCAAAATAATATTTCTTTCATACAAGTTTTTCAAAAAGTTTTTTTTTTAATTTAAATTAGTGAAATAATATAAAAAGTTTCTTGAAAAAGAAAACATTACTTCAACCAAGTGGTAAAATATGCACAAAAATCAAATAAACATGCAAATGCAACAACTAATCTACAAAGAAAATTTAAACATTGGTGTTGAGACAAGAAAGTACTAACCCATGCAGATCGGTATCGACCTCCCCACACTTAAAGATTGCACCGTCCTCGATGCATGCTGAGATGTGCAGGTGGACGGGTTGTTCCAACTGATGCTATTCTTCAAGATTTTGCAGATGGACTTGTCTGTCTCCCCATACAAACTTCTTTCCGTTCCCTTACTGGTGGCCATCCTGAAAGAAAAAGGAAAGAAAAGTAACTCAAAAATAAAGATAGAAAATAAATGAAATATGGGTTGGGTAATGCCAAACGATAATGGTCTCAATTACATGGTAGCTACAACATGCAAGTGAGAAAATAATAGAAGCCATGGCATACCAGTGGTATAAAATATGTAACATAGGGGAGGACTGTGGGTAGTGGAAGTATCAATACAAGCTCATGTCAATGCAAATGGAGTGCAAGTATCATAAAAGATTGGCATTGGCATATAATTAATATCATCCCACGGTGTAAAACAAGTTACCAAAATAAATTAAAGAAAAGAAGCAACAGTTGAATAAGAAAAAAAAATTTTTTTAACACCAATGGAAAAATAAAAATGTGCGCAAGATTAAAATGCAATGAATGAAATATGCAAATAAATAAAAATAAAAAGAAAAAAAAGAAGAATGAGAAGGGAAGAGGAAGTAAATAAGAAAGGAGAAGAAAAATTAGGATTTGGAGGAGAGAAAGATAAGATATGTGGCAATTTTAGGGTGAGCTGTGCGGCGCATGCGACGCGGCCGCGTGGGGCACGCGTTCGCGTGGATGCGAGTTAAGTATGGGCACACGATCGCATCAGTCACGCGGTCGCGTGACCCATGTTATGCTTCTGGCGCGAGTGCAGCCTCGCGCCAGCACAACTCTCTGTTCAAATTAATTTATTTGCCAAAATTGGGGTGACGCGATCGCGTGAGTGTGCTTCAGAAGATGGATGACGCGGCCGCGTGGGACACGCGGTCGCGTGATAAGGATTGTGCCTCAAGCACCAATCCAGCACCACTCTCGCACAATATTTCATTGTGCACCCTTTTACGTCGAAAACCCAGGGCACGCGGCTGCGTGGGGCACGCGGTCGCGTGGGAGGCCATACTTCCCATTCGACGCGGACGCGTCAGCGACGCAGTCGCGTGGGTCGATATGTGCTATTAGCACGCCTCCAGCCACGCTCCAGCGTGACTCTCTATTCACTTTTAATTTTCCTTTCTCTCCAAGCGACGCGGATGCGTCGATGATGCAATCGCGTCGCGTAGCGATTTTTTTTTTTAAATGCATGAACAATGTAGAATGCAGTGATTAATATGAGTGCTATGCATGATTCCAGGTTTACTAAAGTAAAATGAAAAGGAAATAAAAATAAAAACAAATAATGATGAAATAAACTGAAAAAGAAACGACCATACCATGGTGGGTTGTCTCCCACCTAGCACTTTTAGTTAGAGTCCTTAAGTTGGACATTAGAGGAGCTTTCGGTTAGGGTGGCTTATGTTTAAATTCGTCCAAAAATCTCCACCAGTGCTTGGAATGCCAATAGCCTCCGGGGTCCCAAACTAGGCATGTGAAGCTTCTGAGCAGCTTCAAACAGATTTTTAGGTTCCCGGGGTGATAAATGTTAGAATAAACTCCAGGATTCCAAGCCTTGCTTTTAAATCCGCCTCCGTCTTGATCTACTTGTTTCCATCCGGGTGGTTTAAAGAGTAGAATCTCACCATGGTAACCAAACGTTCTCCGTGATCCATGCAATTGAGTATGATACCAATCCGTGTACTTCGAGGTGAAGCGTGGAATTTTATTGAACCTTGTGCACCAGCTCTGAGTACGAGCCATTTCCCTCTTACTCTTAAAGCCGCAGAGAGCTCTAAGCTGGCCATCTGTTTCAAGTAAACCATATTCAAGTGAATAAGTAAAGTCATAAGTTAAGGATTGTACCCACTTGAAGCTTGTATTAGGTGGTAGTGGCCTTGGGATAGGTGTTTCTGGTGGTTCTGTAAGTTTTACTCCCTTATGCTCTTCTGTGAATTCCTCCACATCCTTGCAAGAGTCCTCAATTGTATCTGTGTCCGAGTCAAATTCTTCTGTGTCTTCCTCATCACTCGAGTCATAGATTGGAGGTTGAGAGAAATCTACTTCTGCATCATTTTCGTATTCACTTGGGGAAGATTCTTCGATTTCAAGGAATTCACTTGAAGATGCAAGTTCATCACTGAGAGAACAGGACTCGTGATCATCATCATCAAGAAAAATTGCTTCTTGGATTACTCCGTCTGATTCTTCGTAAACGACTTGCCTTGGAGATTGTACGGTATCTTCCTTAGCATCAACTGTGGCATCTTGGACGGAGTTTTCCTCAATTTTGGATTCCCAAGGAAGTTCAGCATCGCCTAGATCTTCAACCAACTCTTCTTCTTGAATAATGACAGCTTCTTCTAATTGTTCTAGTACAAATTCATTCTCTGCCTTGTCTACTAGAGTTTCTAGTATTTCTTTCATGCTACGCTCTTCATCGGGTTGTCCACATGGAGTTGTGGTTGATCCTTGTATATTTGAGCGTTTAGTGGCCCATTGGATTAGTGCATGCTCCAGTTGTTGAATGGTTGTTTGAAATTTAGTTATTGTTTCTTTTAGACGATCCTCTGCTTCGCGGTTTGCTGGACTTAGGCACGATACATAGGGAAGTAGTGATGACTGAGAACGATTGGATTGGTATTGGGGTAAGGAAGGATCATATGATGGCGAATGATGAAGAGAAGCTTGTGAGTGTGGTGGTTCGAGGTTATGTTGAAAAGACGGTTCGTATGCACGGGGTGGGGCTTGTTGGTAGTTACAAGGTTGTCCACCATGTCTTTCAGCTGGGTATGCGCGGTAGAATGGTCTTTGTCTAGGATATCTCGGAGGGTGTTGCTGCCAAAAAGGTTGATTAGATCCTCTTGGTTCCATCCATCCTTGATTGGTCTGACCTTGATGCACATTCCTGCTGTAACTTCTATTTCCTTTAACAATATTAGAACCAAACTCAAAGCGAGAGGGGTGAGAGTTCATAGTAGCAAATAAAGATAAAAAGGAAAAAAGAAAATAAATAAACAAGCAAAAGAAAAATATTTACAATAACCAATAATAAGGCACACGTTAGCAGTTCCCCGGCAACGGCGCCATTTTGATGAGAGGACTTTTGCGTGGTCTAGAAATTTGCGGATAAATCCTCGTTGCAAGTATAGTTTCTAAACCTTCAAAAGTCCTTTCATACAAACGTTTTGGTTGTCACAAGTAACAAACCCCTTTAAAAATTGTTAACCGAGTATTTAACCTCGGGTCGTCTTCTCAAGGAATTGCAGGGAGGTATGTTCTTATTATTGGCTATGAAAAAGGTAAAATTGGGGTTTTGGAAGTAAGGTGGCAGTATGTTGCCCAAAAAAATAATAAGAAAAATAAATAAATAACTATAAAATAAACTCTTGGCAAGGTATGGGAACTGGAGGTCCTATCCTGGTTATCCTTATCAATTGTAATGAGAATTGGATTTTTCTCCCAC
Organism: Arachis stenosperma; assembly: GCF_014773155.1. NCBI lineage: Eukaryota > Viridiplantae > Streptophyta > Magnoliopsida > Fabales > Fabaceae > Arachis > Arachis stenosperma. The sequence continues at coordinate 69,640,590 of NC_080386.1, forward strand.
TTTGTTAACCTCTAACTATGAAGGTAAGTTAAGTGGATGAATTAATTTTGATTCCTCAGGTCCTAGTCTTTCCTTGGGAAAGACTAGAGTTATTGGAACTTGAATTAATGAAACGAAGAAATCCAATTTTCAATCAACAATTAGTTTGATAACTCTAGAGTCACCAATTATTTAACCAAAGCTGAGAATGTAAAAAGCTAAATTAAAATCATAAATATCTGGAATACCTTCAATTCATTCAAAGCAGTAAAATCTAAAACTAACAATATTCATAAGCCAATTGGGTAATAGGAAAATCCAAATTATTTATATAAATAAAAGACAGCAATCATCAATCTGAATTATCTCAAATAACATTAATTTAAAAGAGTAATGTGTAACATGGAAGAATTCATAAATTAAATTGGGATAAATAAAAATAAAGAACCTGGGATTGAGAGTCACTCCTAAAACTAAGAGAAGTCCTAAATCCTAAATCCTAAAGAGAGAGGAGAGAACCTCTCTATCTAAAAACTACATCTAAAACATGAAAAGTGAATTATGAGTGAATGATTCTAAATGGATGCATTTCCCCACTTTATAACCTCTGGTTTATGCTTTCTGGACTTGGATTTGGTCCAAAAAGGGCTTTAGAACTCGCTGGGGCGTGTTCTGTAATTTTCTGGTGCGTGGCCTCTGTCACGTGTCCGCGTGGGTCACGTGGTCGCGTCATTCGGAATTTTTCCTTGCCACGCGGTTGCGTCAGTCATGCGACCGCGTCATGTGCGTTCTGCTTAAGGCGCGCGGTCGCGTCAGTCATGCGACCGCGTCGCTGAATCTTCGCTTCTGGAACGCGATCGCGTCGTCCATGCGATCGCGTGGATACCAGTTTCCTTAAAGCTCCGTTTTGCTTTCTCCTTTCCTTTTAGTATGTTTCCTTTTTCATCCTTTAAGTCATTCTGCCTTAGAAAATCTGAAACTACTCAACACACTAATCACGGCATCGAATGGAAATAAAGGTAATTAAAATAATTAATTTTTAAAGCTTAGGAAACATGTTTTTCACAATACGACATAATAAGGAAGGGAAAGTAAAACCATGCAATTAATGTGAATAAGTAGGTGAAGGATTGTATAAATCACTCAAATTAAGCACAAAAGATCTCATGAAATATGGGTTTATCATTCACTTTTCATGTTTTAGATGTAGTTTTTAGAGAGAGAGGTTCTCTCCTCTCTCTTAGGATTTAGGTAGGATTTTTAGAAATTAGGATTTAGGACTTTTCTTAGTTTTAGGAGTCACTCTCGATCCCAGGTTCAATGTTCTTTTACTTTATATTTATCTCTTACTCTCAGATACTTTAATGCTTGCTTGTATTAGTTATGTTGCCTATTTGGCTTATGCCACATTCATGATGATTTTCTTATTTAATATTATTTGAGGTATTTTAGTTTAATATTGCCTTCTTTTATTTATGCCATTGATTATTCCCAATCAGAAGACATTTTTCATTCCAGTAGAATTAATTTACTTTTCCCTTTTTGGTCTTGGTTAAGAAATCAGTAACTCAGGAGTTATCTTAGCTCAACATAATTGATAACTGTTATCTTTGCTAATTGAATTGAACTTCAATAATCCCAACCTTTTCTTAGGAAATAAATAGGATTCAAAGGTCAAACTAATTAGTCCCTTGACTTTCCTTTGCTTAGCAAAGGTTAACTAAGTGGAATTAAGATTCAACTTTCATTATTATTGATAAGAATAACTAAGTCTGGACTTCTAATTTCTCATACCTTGCCAAAGGGTTTGCTTTACAGTATTTATTTACTTTAATTGTCATTTGAATTACTTGTCATACTTCTTCCTTATTTCCAAAACCCCCAATTTTACCTTTTTCATAGCCAATAATAAGAACATACCTCCCTGCAATTCCTTGAGAAGACGACCCGAGGTTTAAATACTCGGTTATCAATTTTAAAGAGGTTTGTTACTTGTGACAACCAAAACTTTTGTACGAAGGGATTTCTGTTAGTTTAGAAGCTATATCTACAACGCAAATATTTTTATAAATTCTTTACTAGCAAAAATCTTAACGTCAAGTAGCCCGTCCCCTTACACATCTTTGCATGCACCAAGGACGGTGTAATCTTTAAGTGTGGGGAGGTCAATACCGACTTCCATAGGTAACTACTTTCTGTTTCAACACCAATGTTTAATTTTCTTTGTTAGTTAGTTGTTGCACTGCATAATAGATTGCATGTGTAAATTTTTTGTGAAAATATGAAAAAGATAGTTGAGCACATATTCTTGTATTCAATACCTTAATCATATGCATTGAGAAAAACAAAAGAAAAGAAAAATAAAAAAAAAAGAGAAAAGAAAAAGAAAAAGAGCAAATAATAAAAGGGGACAAAATGCCCCAAATTAAATGATGGTAGTAATGCATATGTATTATACTCAAAACTCAGATGCATGAATATGTGAAAAACATAGTTAATGGGTAGTTAGATTTTATATTCTCATTACATGGATTGTCTTAAGTTGGGTGGGAAGTTTAGGTTAATCAAAGATTCAGATTTTAGTCCACTGGACCAAATACAATCCTACCTTGACACTAACACCATTACAACCCTTAAAAGACCTCTTGATATGTGTATTTGTGCATTAAAATTTTTTTGATTGGTAGAAGAAGAGCAAGTATTAGAAAGCAAGATTAGTAGAGAATTGAGAGAATTGAACCTTAAACACTTGAGCGATTAGAGTGTATACACTTCCGATGAGGGTTCGATGCTCGATTCTTTGTTCCCGGCTTTCACGAGCTTTCTTCTTGCAAGTCTATTTGTACTTCATTTTATGATTTGAATTAGTGGAAGCTATTTCATATTTGTTCTTGGAGAATTTGATTTACTTTTAACCAAGTAGGTAGTATCATTCTTGCATATAGTTGCATTCATATAGATAGGTTGCATTTAATAAGTCTTACCATTCCTCTTCACTCTTATAGTTCTCTTGAGCATAGCATGAGGACATGCTAATGTTTAAGTATCGGGATATTGATAAACTGCTATTTTACGGCTTATTTTATACTGAATTAAGAGGATTGTTTCCATTATTCTCACACTTATTCGTAGAATTCGCATGTTTTACATTTTCCTTCCTAATTTTGTACTATGATTGGAAACATGCTTCTTTGGCCTTAAATTTGCTAATTTTGATCCTCTCTTATTACCATTCGATGCTGTGATATGTTTGTTAAGCATTTTCAGGGTTTATAGAGCAGGAATGACTTAGAGAATGGAAAAGAAGCATGCAAAAGTGGAAGGAACACAAGAAATTGAAGGAATTGCTAAGTTGTCAATCCTGACCTCTTCGTACTAAATCCATCATAACTTGAGCTATAGAGGTCCGAATGAGGTGGTTTTAGTTGCATTGGAAAGATAACATCTGGGACTTCAAAATGATATGCAATTTGTCATAGTTGTCTTACAGTTAGAGGATGTGTATGCGTCGCCCATGCATGCGCGTCGTAGGATCAGCGTGATCAGTGCAAGAGGCAAGCGACGCGTACGCGTGACTAGGAATTATTCAGCGACGCGTATGCGTGACAAAGTGTCACATGCTGCAATTTACAGAAAATGTTGGGGACAATTTTTGGGTTGATTTGGACCCAGTTTCAAACTCGAAAACACAGATTAGAGGCTGCAGAGTGAAGCTAGGAGGGGGAATTCAATCATTCAACTTTCAAACACACACATTAGGTTTTAGATGTAGTTTTCTAGAGAGAGACTCTCTCCTCTCTCTAGGTTTAGGGTTTCTTCTTCCAATTTGTCCTTGGGTTCATATTCAATTTTCATTTAAATTAGCTTTCTCTTACTTTTACTTGTTTAAGCACTTTGGTTCATCTTCTTCTCTTGTTAATTTCTATTTTTCACCATTTTTATGTTTATGATCTCTTGTTACATTTGGTCTCTTTTAATGAAATTTATGTTCTCTATGTTTATTGTTACTCTCTTTAATTGTTAGTCATTTCTGTTTGCAATTGGTTGTTCAGATTTGATTATCTCTTATTAATTCTCTATGTTTTTATTTTGTGCCTTTCAAGTGTTTGATAAAATACTTGGTTGGATTTTAAATTATATTTTTATGTTCTTAACTTGGATTGATCAATTAGAGACTCTTGAGTTACCAAAATCCTTTTGTTGAATGGTAATTGAAGATTGCCGGTAGCTTGAACTTCAATAAATCTAGTCTCTTACTATGAGTTGACTAGGACTTGTGAACTGATAAATCCCATTTGTAGGGTTTATCTTGTATTGATTTTGGAGATTTTATCACCTTTTACCCATAATTATTCAATGAAATAGCATGGTTTTATAACTTCTCCCTTAATTGTGCTTAAGAGTGAAAACATGCTTTTTAGGTCTTAAAATAGCTAAATTTAATTCACCTTGATTCCATTAGATGCCTTGATATGTTTGTTAAGTGATTTCAGATTTAGGAGGCAAGGATTGGATCAAGGGAATGAAGGAAAAGCATGTAGAAATGGAGAACTCATGAAGAAACGAAGGAATCGCAAAAGCTGTCAACCCGACCTCTTCACGCTTAATCGACCATAACTTGAGCTACAAAGGTCCAAATGTTGCGGTTCTAGTTGCCATAGTTGCATCACGCATAAGGGCGCGCACGTGCACTGTATGCGTACGCGCCGATGGTTGCACATGATCTACTTAATGCAACTCGTGGCTAGTGATATTAGAAGCCTTGTGGGCCCAATCCATCAAATTTCTGATGCTATTTAAGCCAAGGATTAAAGGAGAATCAACACACTAGTTACCATTAGTTTAGTTTAGTTTAGTTTTGGAAGGAAATTTAGTTTCTAGAGAGAGAAGCTCTCTCTTCTCTCTAGAATTAGGATTAGGTCTATATCTAGATTAGGAATTCTTAGATCTAGGTTTAATTCATGCTTTGATTTACTTTTTCTTTTGTAATTCTTCTTCTTCTACATCTCTTCTTTCTAGTTTAGCATTTAATTCTTGTAATTCTCTACTTTTATGTTGATGCACTTTTGTTCTTCTATTTCTTTTTAATGCAATTTGTGTTTCCATATTCCTTTATTGTTCATTTGATTTGTTGTTGTTTAGTTTCTTGCAATTGAGTAGTATAGATTTACTTCCCTTGCAATTTTACTATGCTTTCCTTTTATGCCTTCCAAGTGTTTGATAAAATGCTTGTTTGGATTTTAGAGTAGAATTTTATGCTCTTGGCTTGGAAAGGTAACTTAGAAACTCTTGAGTTACTAATGTCCAAGTAATTGATGATTGGAAGCCATTAACTCTAGTTCTCACTAATTGAATTAGTGGAAAGTTAGGACTTATGGACTAGGATTGATATAGCTCATTTGACTTTCCTTTACCACTAGTTTGAGGATGACTTAATGGGATTGATCCTTGCTAATTCTCATATTGTGGTTAGTGATTAGGATAGAGATCCTTGACCACCAACCCTTGCCAAGATCTTTTTAGCTATTAGGTTACTTCCTTGTCATTTATCTTTCATGTCTCTTATCAAAACCCCAAAAATATGCCTCATAACCGATGACAAGACACTTTATTGCAATTCCTAGGGAGAATGACCCGAGGTTTGAATACTTCGGTTTATAATTTTAGGGGTTTGTACTTGTGACAAACAATCTTTTGTATGAAAGGATTATTGTTGGTTTGGAAACTATACTTGCAACGAGACTCCATTAGTGAAATTCTAGACCACACAAAAATCCAATCATCATGAACTCAAGTTGATTGTATGCACTTGACCTTCCTCCATTGGTTTGAGGTTAACTAAGTGAAGGCAATTCACATTTACCATCACAATCGATGACAATAATTAGGATAGGAGTTCTAATTCTCTTTCTTCGCTAAAAGCTTTCTTAGCTGTTAATTTATTTTCTTGTCACTTATATTCCTTGTTCAACATTTAAAAACCCCAAAAATACTTTTCCTTAATCAATAATAAACACACTTCCCTGCAATTTCTTGAGAGACGATCCGAGGTTTAAATACTTTGGTTAATTTTATTGGGTTTGCTTAACTGACAAACAATTTAAATATTGATTGAGGTTTAATTGTCGGTTTAAAACTATACTTGCAACGTAATATTTTATGAAAATCTTTACCGACATTTTTCCTCTATCAATGACTAACCTCTCTTTGGTGCCATTGAATACAAATGGTAAAATGTGCGGCACGACAACATCAAACTTAAAAGATTTGGTTGTCCTCAAGCAATGGAAGTAGAGAGCAAAGGGAGGGGTAGGGTCAGTTGTGGTGTGGGGAAGAAGAAGGAGGAAGAAGAAAGTGAAGGAGTAATGGGGGAATGGGGAAATGTGTGTGTATATGAGACAGATGAATATTAAGTTTGGTGTTTCATTAGTTTTTCTTTTAATTAATTTTCTTTTTAATTCTTGAATCATATCTTGTTATCTTTCTTGATTTTTGATCTTTATCTTATTTATCTTTTCCTTGATTCTCGACTTTCACTTGATTTTATGTAGATTTTCTTTTTAATTTTTGGTTACTAGTTTATTTATTTTCCTTAAATTTTCGAACTTATCTTATTTATCTTTCTCTTTATTTGCAAAATTTTGTTTTAAGTTATCTTATCTTTATTTAATTTTAAATTTTAAGTTTGGTGTCTTTTAATATTTCCTTTTTCTTTTTAAATTTCAAAAATTTCAAATCTTTTCTTTTTCTTTTTAATTAATTTTTTAAAAAGATTTCAAATCATATCTTGCTTATCTTTCTTGATTCTTGATCTTTATCTTATTTATCTTTTCCTTGATTCTAGTTATTTGATTTTTCATTTAAATTCAAATTTTAAGTTTGGTGTTTCTTTAGTTTTTTTCTCCCATTTTGAAATTCAAAAACTTTTAAAACATTGTCTTTTTAATTTTTTTTAAATTTTAAGTAAATCTTCCATCCTTATTTTCAAATTTTTTTAGTTAATTGCTTTCTATATCTTATGTTTCTTTTATTATTGTTTTTTCCTTTACATTTTATCTTATTTTCGTTTTTCTCTATTATTCTTTTTATTTATCAAAAAAAATTATTTTGTTCTTTCTTTCTTGCTTTTCTATTTACCACAAGGTGCGTTTAATTTTGTTTGGTGTTCTGTGCTAAGGAACAATAATGGAGAAGGATCACATGGGTTACTATTCACACCCAAGGAGTGATTCAAATTACTATGGATGGAGGAATTCTCCAAACTTTGGTTGAGAAAGCCAAGACCAAGGAAACTTCAATGCTCCCTATTCATATCAAGAGCCATCATCTTTTGATCTTGCCTACCAAGAACTGGAGCAAATAATAGATAAAATTTTGAAAAAATTTCCATCCTTATCCCTTGCTTAATCATACCAAGAACTACCACCTCTCTATCCATACCAACAACCATGCTCCTTTTTACTCATATCAAAAGCCACCATCTCATTATTCATATCAACAATCATCATCTCCTCATTCAGAACTATTAACTTTAGAGCTTACCGTGAAAGAATTAAGGGATGCCGCTCAATATTGTATACATGATATGAGAATGAGTGTCAAAAATGTATAGCGAGATATGGAGGTGATTATTAAGCGTTTGGTAGAGGAACAAGCAAACACCCTCACAAGGGAAGCAATCCAAATTCATACAAAAAAAAATATGTGGGAATCATTCAAAGGAGTCCATACTCCAGTGAATTAGAGAACTCTCCACCCTTACACATGGAAGAAGAAAAAAATGCACAAACAAAAGAGGTTGTAAGGGAGGAAAACAATTATGGGAGTGTACACTCCAATGAAGCAGAGATGTACATAGAGGGTGAGTTCACTGAACCGCCGATTTCAGAGGTTCTTAATAAAGGGTACACTCCACCCATCACACAACACCCAAATCTTGAATTCAGGGTGGTAGAGATAATTAAGGAATGTACTGAAAAGGGGCATGTGACCAAGGAACCAAAGATGATCACTACAACATATTGGTTTATTTGAGGGAGTACTTTAGTGAAGGTTTTTAAAACCTCCACAATACATTTTATTTATGACAATTAAAAAATCTCCACTCATAATTAATTAAAATTCAAAAGTTTGTAACAAAAGTTCATTTTTTCTTTTCTTCCCGAAATGAGAGGTGCTAAGTTAGTTGAGAGAGTGGCTATGGAACCCTAAGTTTTCTACCACCATTCTCGCTGATGTTTCCACTGTCGTTTTCGCCACCAGCGCCTTACTACTGCCTTACTCAACTTCTAGCTTTCAATTCAAAACCATCGCGCTTTGCTTGTTTATCTCAACTATGCTTCTTATCCAGCGAGCACTCTCAAGAATCAACTTCTGACCTCGCTATCCCTCTTGAAGTCGACGAATGAGTCTTCAGCTTCGTTTTTATTTGTTTGTTTATGACATTTGAATTTTGTTTAAGTTGTTCTATTGTTTTATATGTTTGTTTACTTGAATTTCATTGTTGTGTTAGGGTTCTTATGGACGCATATCGAGTGTGTAATAGATTAGCATTCAATAAAGGTATGCGAAATTGAGCTTTGAATCGTGTATGTATAATGTATAAGGTGTAATTAATTATTAATGCGAAATTGAGATTTTCATTGTGTATTATGCGAAATCGAAAGTGTAATTAATTATTATTGTGAAACTCAATGTGTTGAGAAGCTTGGGCTTGACTGTGCAAACTGGACTGGACCCATTTATTAAGATCTTTTATGGTTTGTGAATTATGAGTGTCTTTCCGCCAGGTGCGTGATGAGCGGATATTTTATACGCTTTTTGGCATCATTTTCATATTGTTTTAGTTATGTTTTGTTTAATTTTCATTACATTTTCATGCAAAATTTACATTTTTGGATTCTACTTTGAGTTATTGTGTTTTATGATGATTTCAGGTAATTTCTGGCTGCAATTGAGGAGTTTTGGCAAAGTCCGATTAATGATGCGCTCTCAACGGTGTTGGAAAGCTAACTTCTAAATCTTTCTAGCAATATGTAATGGTCTATACTTTTCTTCGAAGGAGCCTGCCCATATTGGGCATTGAACGCCCAGGAACTACCCCCTTTATGCCGTTCAACGCCCCAAAGGAACTCAAGCCAGTATTGAACACCCAAACACCCCCTTTGGGGCGTTCAACACCCACCAAGAAGCATAAGGTAGGGTGGATCAACCCCCTAATGGGTATTCAACACCCATTCCTCAAGTTGGACGCCAAGCTCAACCCAAGTAATCAACCAAAGTGGGCCCAAGAGTGGACTCTCACACCTTTAGTCTAGTCTATCATACTTTTGTACTTATTAGTTATTAGGTTATTATATATAGAATAAAGATCACCACTGTTAGAGATCTTTGCCCCTTTGAACATTTTACTATAACATTCTGTAAGCTATGAGCAACTAAACCTCCTAAATTAGGGTTAGGAGCTCTCCTGATTCTCATGGATTAATAATATTACTGTTTCTATTTCAATACACACTTGATTCCATTCCCTTGTGCATTTTCCGTCTTCATCTCATGAATTGAGGATGAACCGTGACATTCATCTTTGTTCTACATGGGTTCCGTGTGAGTCCTGACCCGGATAGCATTAAACCACAGCTAGAGAGTGCATTGTGGATTCCAATAGCATACCTGGGCAACTTTGGATAAGTGACATAAAATTCCGTTGACCGTGGGTTACTGAGCTCTCTATGGCGTTAAGGCTAAAGTCAAAGAAGCAGCATTCCCTGATCCAAAAGATCCGACCTTGTCTCTGGCATTTTAAGTAGGATCGCGAAGGGGAGTGGATTTCTTAGGGCATCACCTTCGGCCATAGTGGTTATCCATGAGTTATCTTGATGAGAGGACATGAGTTGCTCGGATATGGTGGACTGCTATGGTTTATAAGAGATTAACTTGATGAGAGGACATGAGTTAATCACATACGGCTGTCATTGAATGAATCATTCCTTATTAAAGTAGACAGTAAGGAAAGTTAATCCAGAAAGAATATACATCTCCGAAGCCTTAACTGTATCTCTATCACTATTTTCACACCAACCTCGTATTTCGTTCTTTACTATTTTTATTTAGAGTAAAGTATCGTTTTTGTCCCTAACGTTTGGGGTAAGTCCCAAAGTTGTCCCTAACGTTTCAATCGTCCTATTTAAGTCCCTAACGTTTCAAAATTGACTCAATGTTGTCCTGCCGTTAGGGATTCGTTAATAGAATTAACGGCGGGACAAAATTGAGACAATTTTAAAACGTTGGGGACAAAAACGATACATAAAAATAAATTTTAATTTTATCCTTCAATAATATTAATTTTTACAGTACATAATATTCAATCGTTTTTTAAATTACAGTTAATCACATTACTTTTATTTTAAATAAATTAATTTTGTTATAATTTTATTCTTAAAGTAATGTAATTTTTTTATAAATAAATAAATTTTACACTTTCATTCTAAATAATGTAATTTTATTTTCATTATTTAATCACATTACTTATAATTTTTTTAATAATTTTCCACTTTCATTCTAAATAAATTAATTTTTTTATAATTTTACATTTAAAGTAATGTAATTTTTTTTTATAAATAAATAACTTTTACACTTTCATTCTAAATAATATCATTTTACTTTCATTACTTAATCACATTACTTATATTTTTTTCTAATTTTACACTTTCATTCTAAATAAATAAATTTTTTATAATTTTATGCTTAAGTATTGTAATTCTTTTATAAATAAATAAATTTTATACTTTCATTCTAAATAATGTAATTTTACTTTCATTACTTAATCACATTACTTATAATTTTTTTTTATAATTTTACACTTTCATTCAAAATAAATTAATTTTTTTATACTTTTACTCTTTCATTCTAAATAATGTAATTTTACTTTCATTACTCAATCACATTACTTATATTTTTTTTTATAATTTTACACTTTCATTCTATTCATATTACATTATTTATTTAGAATAAAAGTGTAAAATTTATTTATTTATAAAAAATTACATTACTTTAAGTATAAAATAAAAAAAAATTATTTAGAATAAAAGTGATGTGATTAAGTGTAAATGTGATTAAAAATAATTGAATACTATGTATAGTAAAAAATTATTATTATTGAAGAATAAAATTAAAATTTATTTCTATGTATCATTTTTGTCCCCAACGTTTTCGTCCTATTTAAGTCCCTAACGTTTCAAAATCGTTTCAATTTTGTCCCGCCGTCAATTTTATTAACGGATCCCTAACGGTAGGACAACATTGAGTCAATTTTGAAACGTTGGGGACTTAAATAGGACGATTGAAACGTTAGGGACAACTTTGAGACTTACCCCAAACGTTGGGGACAAAAACGATACTTTACTCTTTTATTTATGCTTTCAAACAAACAACCATCTTTTCTAATCGCCTGACTAAGATTTACAAGATAGCCATTGCTTGCGCAATACAATAATCTCTGTGGGATTTGACCCTCACTCACCTGAGGTATTACTTGGATGACCCGGTGCACTTGCCGGTTCATCTGTGCTAAACTTGCGAAGTTCAATTTTGCGCACCAAATTTTTGGTGCCGTTGCCGGGGATTGTTCGAGTTTGACAAACTATCGAACTATCTTGTTGCTTAGATTAGGTACTTTTTATGGTTTAGTTACTCTTTTGATTATGTCTTTTGTTTTCTTTTCCAATTTTTTTTTCAAAACCTTTTATTTTCTTTTGTAATCCTTATCTTTTGTTTGAGTCTTGTGTCAATTTTTAGGTTTGGTGTCCCCCTTGTTTTCTTTAATTTTCGAAATTGTTCTTGGTTGTTTTTTTGGCGTTCGAAGTGTTCTTGTTAATTTCTTTGTTTGATTTTAAAATTTTTAAGTTTGCTATTTTTTGGAGTTTTTTCTTTTAATTTTTGAAAACTATTCTCATTTGATCCTAAATTTTTAAGTTTGGTGTCTTTTAGTTGTTTTTGTTTTTTTTTTCTTTAAAAGTTCAAAAATCCAAAAAAATGTTTCTTTTATCTTTATTCAAATTTTCGAAATCCTATCAATCTTTTCTTATCTAGATTTAAAAATTTTAACTTTGGTATTTCCTTGTTAGTGAAGTTTAAATTTTAATTTCAAATATTTTTCTTATCTTTTGTGTATCGTTCTTTAAATTTCAAATATCATTTTTTATCTTATTTTAATTTCAAATTTATCTTTTTTATCTTTATCTTAATATTTTAAAATTTGATTCTCAAAATTTTAATCTTATTTTTCTTAATCTTTTTAGATCTTTGTCTTATCTTTCTTTTTAAATTTTAAAACTCACTTATCTTATCTTCTTTTTAAGTTTAAAACTTTTAAATTTTAATTCTCTACTTTCTTTTAAAATTGAATTTTAAAATCAAATCTTTTATTTCCAATTCCTGTTTGCTTTTTCAAAAACTTTTTCAAAACCTTTTCTTTTCTTTATCTTTTGTTTGAGTCTTGTGTCAATCTTTAAGTTTGGTGTCTTTTTGGTGTTTCTTGGTTTTTCTTTCCTTTGGTTTTTCAAAAATTTCCTCTTATTGTTCTTTCTTGGTGATCGAATCGTTCTTATTGATTTCTTCATTTGATTTTAAAAATTTTAAGTTTGGTGCCTTCTATTTGTTTTTCTTTTAATTTTCAAAAATTAGTCATTTGATCTTAAATATTTAAGTTTGGTGTCTGACGCACCACTAATTCGTGGTACATCTTGTGCTTAATTGAGTGGATTTTATCCACTATTGTCACACTTATTCATAAAAATCGTATGTTTTACATTCTCGTTCCAAATTTTGTGCTATGATTGAAAACATGCTACTTTGGCCCTTAATTTACTATTTTAACCCTCTCTTATTACCATTCGATGCTTTGATATGTGTGTTAAGTGATTTCAGGGTTTATAGGGCAGGAATGGCTTAGAGGATGGAAAGGAAGCATATAAAAGTGGAAGGAATACAAGAAGTTGAAGGAACAATTAGACATGTTATACAATTAGGCAAGAAATTCAAATCGGCAAAGCATGCAAACAGATAAAAAATGCACATGATGAATGCCCATCCTATTGGTTGTGATATCACATTGTTGGTTCAACTGCAAACCTGACACATCTCCATGGAGATGTCTCCCTTCGAAATCATAATGGGAACCCCCAAGATATGGTGTTTGGAACACTATCCAGGATTTTGTGCCTACACACTCAAGTGATCCGAAGGGATGCAAGCGGGATACTCTTGCCACAGACATCACATCTCAACATAAGCGGGATTAACCACCATCCTTACGCCGCCGCTGGGACCTCGACAGGTGGGATTAACCACCGTCAATGCCAGTTGCATAGCGTCTCATAATTCTCAGCATAAAACAGTAATTCTGTGGTTTTCAAATATCATTTCATTCTAAGCTCATTAGTTCAACACTTTCACCACTCATCCCGAACTCATTAGTTCATCACTTTCTCAATTCATTGTCAGCAACCACCAAAATATTATTCTTCCTTCTCACTCAACCAAACCCATCCTCAGTACACTAGAAACCTAAGCCTCCGTTCCCTAACTTTTACTGGAAATACAGAAATAATTCCGCCCAAGACCTTCTCTATGTTTTAACATTCAAAAACAAGCCAAAAAGTCTTAGATAGGTGTCACAGAAGTTTACAAGCTTGTCGGGAAGGTGAAACAGTTAAAAACAAGATTTTTATTGAAAAACAGGGCAGTGTGCGTGCGCACGCCAAGGAGGATTTTCTAAATGTGTGCATACGCATAGAGGTGTGCATACACACAAGAGTAAAATTTTCCAATTCTGTTCGCTCGCACAATCCGTGCGAACGCCCTCAACAGATTGCACCTTCCAACGTGTGCGTGCGCACAGCTTGCAAAACTACGTTGGTTGTGTGTGCGCACAGAGTGAGCTAGCACTCTCATCAGTAGCCATATCCCCATGTGTGCGTGCGTGCGCACAGGTTCAAAAATTCACGGGGTGTGAGTGCGAATACAAACCAGAATCACAAATTCTGCAGTATTCACGGAATTCAAATTTTGACACCAACTTTCAATGATCATATCTTTTTCTAAGAAATTCATATTTCCACAAAATTTAAACCATTTCAAAGGTTGTTAAATTATCTTTCATTTGATATAAAATGCATTGAATTTCAAAAATAGTAGCTCAAGATATGATCCATTGAAATTCATCAAAATTTCATTTTTACAAAAGTTTACAAATTCTTCATTCCTAAAGATTCATAACCAAAACCAACTCATGCCTATTCCATCTCATCATACAACATTACCAAGCATTATACTTTACCTTTCCATCCTATTTCAAACATTCTAATCCTATATCCATCAATTCCACCTCTATCACCCCACAAATTTCATTTTTTACATATCAACATTCAATATTACACACTTACACCAATTCCCACTACCCATAAGCTTCATTTATCATGCATCATCATAATTCTCATTTCAACATATCAAAACCACCACAAGCATTAACATCATCACACATTATCAAGTTAACACCATCATCATGCATCATCAAAATCCAACAATCAATTCAATTCAAACCTATCCTATGGGTCACTAGCCTAAGTGTCCAGAAATATTATATATTACATAGAGAAAGCTGAAACCATACCTTGGCAGATTCCTAATATGCACTAAAACCCAAATTGAGTGAAAATCAAGCTTCCAACCACAACCAAGCCACCAATTCAACCCCAATCTCCAAGTAAAAGCCAATAATCACAACTTTAAGCTATAAATACACATAATTCATAATCAATCAACCTAGGGTTCACCTTACTCAAAATTCACAAGGGTTCAAGAAGCTCTTACCTTACCCAGTAGTTTTGGAAGCAAAGCCCAATAGTAATCAAGTGATAGAGTGTACCTAAACACCCAAAATCACAAAATTTTACTCAAAACAAAACCCTAAAATTTCGAATTTTTGAAAGGAATAACTGAGCAAAATTTCGTGATTTTCTTATCAGTTTCTTGAGTGAGTTTTGTGGAGCTCTTCGCGATAATCGCGTGGCCGCAAACGGTGCAGCGATCGGAGCTCCATAGCTCAAGTTATGAGCTTGGGAAGTTGAAGATGAATAGTAATAATGGAATCCTCATTCTCTTCTCTTCTCATCTGGGTTGTGTTGTGTTTATGAGAGTGTTGTGTGCTGATGGGTTCATTAATGAAGTGTTTTATATGTTGGGCTTGGGCCCAACTTGAGCCCAGTCCAACCCGTTAGCATTTTTTGCCCGTTTGGCCCAATTTTGGGCCAAACCTTTCAAATTAATGTCCGATTTTCAATTTCTAATATTTTTCTGAGGTTTTCTACTATTTTTAATTATTCTCGCATAGTACCGGATAGACTTGAACCGGTTCAACCGATTCATCTGCCGGTTTGCAGTTTTACTCAATTTTTTGCAGAAATTTTATTTTCTGACTCAGAAAAATCTCTGAGTCCAAATATCATATTTAAATTCTCTAATTCACATTCTAAATTTTTGGATCCTATTTTGGACAGTTAATTTAATTAATTGAGTAGTTAATTAGTCGCGATTCTTACATAACCTGAGACATTGAATAGGGAGAACAAATCAAATAATAGAAACTATCATTAGTGTGTCCAGTGTAACTTCTTTTGGGCCTGAACAATCAAATAACCTTCCAAAAGTCCTTTACTCACAAGTTGATAATAATAGGCACACCCACTTGAAAATTTAAAAGCAGTTAATATTTTCCGAGCATTTGACTAGAAATGAATATCTATTACTTCAAACAGTCACTAAAAGAAATTCAACGTATGAGTTAAACTCTTAAGATAAATTTACCTCCACAAGGATCTTAATGTATTTTTTCATGTCTTCTTGTATTGCCTTAACCATATCCTTGCCCTCCAGCCAGATTCTCTGACCAGGTGAACCGATGTTGAGTAAAAACCCACTGTTCACAGAAGTAGTGGCTGACGATGCCAGGCGAGGGATATTTTGCAGCACAACGAAAGGAAATGCTAAGAGATATACTACTAAGGAAATGCTAAGAGACCTTTTTCAAGGATATCCAGAACATAACAGTAGCCTTTGGAGATATATAATCATATTAACTTCCTCTCCTCTTCTTAATTTTACATAAACACACAGAAAAAGAAAAAGAAGATTCCATTGTGTTGGTGTTTAATTTCTTAGTATAGATGTGTGCGTGTGTGCAACCTTCCATCTCTTTTAAAAACATAAAACAAAATGAACTTCAGAGTGTCACTCTTGGCAAAGATATTATATTATAGCATAGATTGCTTCAATGGATAGATAAAGTGCTTTAATACATACCTTTGCTATCAAGTCTATGAGTTCAGAGGATTTCACGCTTAGAACAGACCCAATGAATAGAAGAATTTCATTTATAAGTTCATCTATTCTCCCATTAAGACTTACCACAACAGCCACAACAATATTTGAAACAATCCTTAGAGATTGGTTTGCCTCAATGTGTAATTGATCACTATAATTCAAAATAATAAGTTAGATTTCATAGATGGAATATGTAGGCAAAAGTTAAAAACCAAGAGATAGGACAATAGTATATCCACCACATTTCTTAGACAGTATTTAAAAGAATTTATTCACATGAAAATGAAAATAACTAAGATTTAGATAAATATTATACTAAACTATTTAATCAAATATACAAGATGATCAAACAGTTTAATTTTTAGAAAAAACAAAAAAACAAAAATACATTTAGAGTGTACATGTCACTTACACTAGTTTGCTTTTCAGCAAAAATACAACAATCTGGGGATTGGAGGCCCTTTTGAACACCTTCACACAGCACAATATCTTCTATCTGTTCATCAACAAGAACAACCAAATATACTACTTCAGTACTGTGTTATGACACTAAAATTTTCTATCAGACCTAGAAAATTAACATTTATACTCACTTTCTCACTGTCTTGTAAACTTAATTCTATGAAATCCTTGTCATGCTACTCAGCCAAAGAAGAATTTTCGAGAGAAAAAAGTTTTGACCCTTCAAATAACTATGGAGACAATAAGATCAAGTAGAATCCATCCAAGCAAGAAAATAATTACTTTTTGAATTATATATATCTCTGAAATTATGTATCGAATAAATGGCAGAGACTAGAAAGGGTTACACAGTCATAGTAAAGAAACAAGGAAGAAAAGAATGAAGGGAGTTCCTTCACAAAAAGCTTGCCATATTTGTCACTGTAATAAAATCCTAAATTGTTTTGAGAACATAACAGATACAATTGCAAAGTATCATAAAATTTAATTTAATTACTTTTAGGAAAATAATTTTCTTTAAAAAAATAATAAATTATGAATAACTTATTATTTAATTTTTCAAAAACTCTAGGTGTTATATCCCACCCACCTTACAAAAATTTTTGCTCTAAAAAATTTATTGGAACAAATCTAAATTCAAATCAATGAAAAATAGGATCTATGAAGAGAGGCAAACAATGCTTCACAGGAACAATAAAGTATGATTGAAAAATAATCAAATCATATTTTGAGAAGGTCCAAAGCAAGAATTCCAATGAGGATAATGAAAGAAGAGATGGAACGAGTTCGTGTAGCACTAATGAAGGGTATACTTCGAAACAAATCCTTAAAACGTAACTCCTAACATTCTTAAACCCCATAATTCACATTACTTATTACTTCTATTTCGTTTATGATAATCCATTAGTATTTTCATATACACAAATCATCATTATTAAGTTGGCCAGACCTAATACCATGCATCTAAAACTCAAATTCTTGTCACTAGGACAAGTCCTATTACATGACAAACACTCAGAGTACGTAGTGAAGCATAGTCAGTCTATTCCCAAGGGTCTAATCGGAACGAATGGCTCTGTTACCATAATGTAACACCCTAACTTTTAGCACCTTGATGAGCGGATAATTTATACGCTTTTTGGCATTGTTTTTAGGTAGTTTTTAGTATGATCTAGTTACTTTTAGGGATGTTTTCATTAGTTTTTATGCTAAATTCACATTTCTGGACTTTACTGAGTCTGTGTGTTTTTCTGTGATTTCAGGTATTTTCTAGCTGAAATTGTGGGACCTGAGCAAAACTCTGATAGGAGGCTGACAAAGGACTGCTGATGTTGTTGGAATCTGACCTCCCTGTACTCGAAATAAATTTTCTAGAGCTACAGAACTCCAAATGGTTCGCTCTCAACGGCGTTGGAAAGTAGACATCTAGAGCTTTCCAGCAATATATAATAGTCCATACTTTATTCAAGATTTGATGACGTAAACTGGCGCTCAACGCCAGTTTCATGCTGCATTCTGGAGTCAAACGCCAGAAACACGTCACGAACCAGAGTTGAACGTCCAAAACACGTTACAACTTGGCGTTCAACTTCAAGAGAAGCCACAGCTCGTGGATAGATCAAGCTCAGCCCAAGCACATACCAAGTGGGCCCCGGAAGCGGATTTATGCATCAATTACTTACTTCTATAAACCCTAGTAGCTAGTCTAGTATAAATAGGACATTTTACTATTATACTAGTTGTCTTTTGACCACATCTCTGGTCCCTTTCCTATTATTCGAATTTCACATCATATTTTGGGGGCTGGTCATTCGGCCATGCCTGGACCTTCATCACTTATGTATTTTCAATGGTGGAGTTTCTACACACCATAGATTAATGGTGTGAAACTCTGCTGTACCTCAAGTTTTAATGCAATTACTACTATTTTCTATTCAATTCGATTTATTCCTGTTCTAAGATACCATTCGTACTTCAACCTGATAGATGTGATGATCCGTGACACTCATCATCATCCATCCTTATGAACGCGTGCCTGACAACCACTTCCGTTCTACAAGCGAGAGCTAGGATGCGTATCTCTTGGATTCCTGATACACGACGCATGGTTGCCCCTCGCCTGACAACCGAGCCTTCCATTCCGTGAGATCAGAATCTTCGTGGTATAAGCTAGAATTGATGGCGGCATTCATGGGAATCCGAAAAGTCTAACCTTGTCTGTGGTATTCCGAGTAGGATTCCGGAATTGAATGACTGTGACAAGCTTCAAACTCGCAATTGCTGGGCGTGATGACAAACGCAAAAGAATCAAGGGATTCTATTCCAACATGATCGAGAACCGACAGATGATTAGCCATGTTGTGACAGAGCATTTGGACCATTTTCACTGAGAGGATGGGATGTAGCCATTGACAACGGTGATGCCCTACATACAGCTTGCCATGGAAAGGAGTAAGAAGGATTTAATGAAAGCAGTAGGAAAGCAGAGATCCAACAGGGACACAGCATCTTCATGCACTTATCTGAAATTCCCACTATTGAATTACATGAGTAATTTCATCTTTATTTTCTATTTAATTATTATTATTATTCGAAAAACCAATAATTTCTTAATACAGTTGAATCCGCCTGACTGGGATTTACAAGATGACCATAGCTGCTTCATACCAACAATCTCTGTGGGATCGACCCTTACTTGAACGACCCAGTACACTTGCTGGTTAGTTTTGCGGAGTTGTGACAAAGTGTAATTCATGTTTGAGAGCACCAAGTCTTTGGAGCCACTGTTGATGATCACAATTTCGCCCACCACACCTCATTATCGTACTAAACGCTCAGGCGTTACTTACCTCTAAACCTTTTTATTCTATACTATTTTTATTTAATATTGAGCCTTCGCGAATACGAACCGAAAGTTTCACCCAGAAACGAAGAGTGATACTTTAAATAATTTAATCACAGAATTATATATCCATGTAGCATTATATACATAGACTTACTCAAAGATCCTCAAATACAATTCCTACCCCTCTAAAAACTAAAACAGTAAATGATGAAGGGAAAATAAAATCTAACAATTCAACTTGTAAACAGAATCTTCTATGCTCTTGTAGTTTTGCACTAAGCATTCGCACTTGTAGCTGAAATGAGTAGAAATAAGGGGTAAGAATTGGGAAGTTCTTAATAGGGACGGAGTTAGAAGTTTAGTTCATTTCATATGTACTTGGTCAACAATAACAGCCAACAAAGGACAATCCAATCTAACAATTATAGAACATAGAATTCGAACAACCATTTAGCACACCCACAGTCACAGGAAACACACTTACAAACAAATATGCCCAAACAAGCGTGATGTATGTCTATTCCTATCGCAGGCCATGATCTCATGTGTCGGTTTCTTACCCGCTCTCGACATTACCTGGGCACAAGTCTCAGATATGGCTTTCTAGATTCATACAGTGTGCATATAAGTCTTACGGCCAGGCCACATCAGTGTGACTTTTAAGTGTACTTCAATATGCTTACATCTAGAAAACAGTTCTCAATGTGTGAGCGTCCCTACTATACGTTTGACACTAAGTCCCAAAGAAGGTGGCATCTACTCACCTGTGGCAAATAGTCTTTTAAAGCTTTTTCTTTATCTTTGCCCTCTTCTCTCCTGTGGCAAAGATCACTTTAGTTAATACATTCTTTTATTTTCCGCTCTCTCTGCTCTCCTGAGATTCTTTAGATTCTTTTAATATTTTTCTTTCCTTTTCTTTTCTTTTCTATCATTCCATAATATAATTTATATTCGCATTATTCTCTCGTCTTTCCCTAAATGTCTTATGAAAAGAATTATAAAGTACTTTTATTAAATCTGCATTCTCTAAAGCTTTTAAGATTACTCTGCTTGCTTGCTTTCTCATTAATATTACACATTATATAATTTTTACAAAAAAAATAACTTTGATAAATACTAATTATAATAATGATTTATTTTAATATAAATGAGTAATTTTAAAGAAGTATTTAAAATAATATTTATAATCTTCTTTTAAAATTTGGTTTATAAAACCTTATTTTTAAACTTTTATTAATAATTACTTTCTAAATCACGAACTTTTTAATATTCTATTTTTAACTTTAATATTTTATAAAAATATGTTTGGAACCTTACTTATTTTCATATTTATAAAAATAACCCTAAACTTTTATAAAATATCCATTTTTACTCCCGTACTTTATTTATTATCTAAAAAAACCGAAAACTTATATAATTACAAATTGTACCTCGATTCTTATATACAACTACAATGTTACCTTTCAAAAAAAAAGTTTAAATATTAATCTTCCTCTTATACCAAAACCGAAACCCTTAGCCCTTCCCTTTCCAAATATCACTTGTATTTTAATCTGTTTTCGAGTTATTTGGTTACCGATTTTTCTCAACTTTTAATTTAATCTTTCAACTACCAAATCTCATCAATTTTCTCAAAATACCACATCACAACAGTCCCAAAACCATTAAACCACAGTTGAGCTGTTCCTCATATCCAAACTAATAACAAATCACAAGCAACAATAATAAATCAACATAAACTCATTCAAATTCAAACAATAATCAACTAAATCAATATTCACTTATCAAATTCACATTTAATTATTATAAAGTTACCAGACTTTACCTCCATACAAAATCAAAACAATGGAAGCTTCGAAAAACTTTCTGACCGAGTTGCTGAAGAAGAAAATATAAAAAATCGCTTATACTTCTTAAAATTTTAATTGGCCAAACTTAAGAGAAAGAGGAACTACATCACTATTAATTTCTACCGAACAAAAATGACACCAACACATAAAAGAGAAAAATACAAACACTTTTATCGAATTAGAATTTTTATTAGACTTCAAAACCGAAAGGTTAGAGGTTTTTCACGGTTCTCTCTTGCAAGCTTCGGTCTCTCTCTTTTCTTTTCACCGAAGGCTCGGTGAATGAAATGAAAAATAAAGATGGTAATTAGTGGTGATTAGGAAATGGAGCCGTGGGTCTTAGTTCATTAGATTATGTGTCACAAGCTCCCTCTCTTTTTTCTTTCTTCATTTGGTTCGGTTACTTGAGAAGAGAAATAAAGGTTATGGTGATAATATTAGATGGTGACGGTATAGGTAAATTATGATTATATATATATACATGCAACCGCATTTTATTTCTTTTCCTTGTTCCCTTAATGGTTTCGGCCAGTAAGTAAATAATAATAATAATAATAATAATAATAATAATAATAATAATAATAATAATAATAATAATAATAATAATATTATTATTATTATTATTATTATTATTATTATTATTATTATTATTATTATTTTATTTTTTTGGAATATTTCATTATAATAAAAAAATTATTTAAAAATTTTAATAAATTTTAAAATCAAAGTATCATAAAATTTAATTTAATTACTTTTAAGAAGATAATTTTTTTAAAATAAAATAATAAGTTATGAATAACTTATTATTTGCTTTTTAAAAACTTGGAGTGTTATAAAATATGCTACAAATTACATATTTTGGTAATTAAACTAACTAAATTATTTATTTAAAAAAATTTCCTCCAATAACTAGTATTTTTGTCATTTTAAAATTATGTAAAAGTGTATCGTATTCTTTTTAAAATTAAATTTGAATTTTAACATTATAATTTAATTAAACAACAATAGTCTTAAAAATATATTTTTGTTTTTTCAAAATTAATCTTAAATAGTATATATTTTTTTTTTAATATCCAGGACGAATTTCTAATTTTTAAAGCATTTAAAGACCATTAATACTCTTCAAAAAGAATACTTTTATCTTTTTAAATTCAATATAAATAAATTTTTAATTTTTGAAATAATTGAATAACTCCAATCTTAAAAAAGTATTTTTGTCTTTTTAAAATTTATTACAAACTTGTTTTACTCTTTTTGAAATTAAATTAAATTTTTAGTTACTTTTAAAAGATATTTTAATCTTTTAATATTATTTCTAAAAGAATATTCTTGTCTTTTTATTTTTAAAATTTTTATGCTTTTTAATAATTTTATGTAATCTAATATCAATTCAAAATAAAGTAATGTAATTTAATTTGAGAATGGCCCAATTTTTTTATCGGACAAAAATATGAAAATGCCTTAGCCCAAATTCATTTCGTTTTTTTATACTAGTCCAACATAAAAATAAATAAAAATAATAATAACAATAATAAAAACAAATAAAATACAACTTTTTTACTATTTTTTTTTTGTGGAGTTTCAATGCTCCAAAAGTTATAAGAAATATTTAATCGGATCTCAAACTTACATTTTTACTCTATAATTTATCTTTGTTTTATTTCAAAATTTGTAGAAATGGGAATCAAAGTTAAAATTTGTACGAATCATAAGATTTATTTCACTACCATAAAAAATGTATTTTTCAACAAAAAAAAATCGACGGCTATCTCCCGTCGATATTTTTCGACGGCTTACTGTCGATATTTTAAAAAAAATAATAATTAAAAATAAACTAATAAAATCGACAGTTTAGCCGTCGAATTTTTTATGTTGCATTAAACTTTCTCTACCTATCGTCATAGTGTCGACGAATCGGAGGAAGAAAATACTTTTATTCTAAAATCGACGGACCTGATGTCTATTTTTATCTTTAAAATATCGACGAAGTTCTCGTCGATAAATTTGAACGGTTTAGAATGTTTTCTAAAATCAAATAAATGATGTGGATTTAATGTGTAAAATAGACTGGTACACGAAATTGTGATACACACTGGCGCCAACAACTTGGTATGCACAATTGTAATCTCAACTCTTTTTCACAACTTCGCACAACTAACCAGCAAGTGTACTGGGTCGTCCAAGTAATAAACCTTACGTGAGTAAGGGTCGATCCCACGGAGATTGTCGGCTTGAAGCAAGCTATGGTCACCTTGTAAATCTCAGTCAGGTGAATTCAAATGGGTTATGGAGTTTTCATAATTAAAAGATAAATAAAACCTAAAATAAAGATAGAGATACTTATGTAATTCATTGGTGGGAATTTCAGATAAGTGTATGAAGACGATTCATCCCTCTTGAATCTCTGCTTTCCTACTGCCTTCATCCAATCCTTCATACTCCTTTCCATGGCAAGCTGTATGTTAGGCATCACCGTTGTCAATGGCTACTTCCCGTTCTCTCAGTGAAAATGGTCCAAATGCATTGTCACCGCACGACTAATCATTTGTCGGTTCTCGATCATGTTGGAATAGAATCCAATGATCCTTTGTCAGTCATCCCTTCCCAGATCCTACTCGGAATACCACAGACAAGGTTTAGACTTTCTGGATCTCAGGGAAGGCCGCCAATAATTCTATCTTATACCACGAAGACTCCAATCTTTCGAAATGGAGGCTAAGAGATATACGCTCAATCTTAAGTAGAACGAAAGTGGTTGTCAGGCACGCATTCATAGGTGAGAATGATGATGAGTGTCACGGATCATCACATTCATCAGGTTGAAGTGCGAGTGAATATCTTAGAACAAGAATATGTTTGAATTGAATAGAAAATAGTAGTAATTGCATTAACACCCGAGGAAGAGCAGAGCTCCACACCTTAATCTATGGTGTGTAGAAACTCCACCGTTGAAAATACATAAGTGGTCTGGAGGTCCAGGCATGGCCGAATGGCCAGCCTCCCCAAATATGAAAATATAATATCCAGAATAGGGAAAAGACTCCTAGTACAGTAGTCAATATGATATCCACTTGGTGTGTGCTTGGGCTGAGCATTGAAGCTTTCACGTCTAGAGGTCTTCTTTGGATTTAAACACCAGCTTTGGTGCCAGTTTGGGCGTTTAACTCCAACTTTTATGCCAGTTCTGGCGTTTTGACGCCAGAAAAGGGAAGAGAGCTGGCGTTTTGACGCCATTTTACATCGTCAAAACTCGCGCAAAGTATGGACTAATATATATTTATGGAAAGCCCTGGATGTCTACTTTCCAACGCAATTAAGAGCGCACCATTTGGAGTTCAGTAGCTCCAAAAAATCCACTTCGAGTGCAGGGAGGTCAGAATCCAACAGCATCTGCAGTCCTTTGTCAGCCTCTGAATCAGATTTTTGCTCAGGTCCCTCAATTTCAGCCAGAAAATACTTGAAATCACAAAAAAACACACAAACTAATAGTAAAGTCCAGAAATGTGAATTTTACTTAAAAACTAATAAAAATATACTAAAAACTAACTAAATCATACTAAAAACTATATAAAAATAATGCCAAAAAGCGTATAAATTATCCGCTCATCACAACACCAAACTTAAATTGTTGCTTGTCCCCAAGCAACTGAAAATAAAATAGGATAAAAAGAAGAGAATATACAATGAATCCCACAGTATCAATGAAACTTAGTTCTAATTAGATGAGTGGGGCTTGTAGCTTTTTGCTTCTAAAGAATTTTGGCATCTCACTTTTTCCTATGAAATTCAGAATGATTGGCATCTATAGGAACTTAGAATTTTAGATAGTGTTATTGATTCTCCTAGTTCAGTACGTTGATTCTTGAACACAGCTATTTTATGAGTCTTGGTCGTGACCCTAAGCACTTTGTTTTCCAGTATTACCACCGGATACATGAATGCCACAGACACATAACTAGGTGAACCTTTTCAGATTGTGACTCAGCTTTACTAAAGTCCCCAGTTAAAGGTGTCCAGAGTTCTTAAGCACACTCTTTTGCTTTGGATCACGACTTTAACCACTCAGTCTCAAGCTTTTCACTTGGACCTGCATGCCACAAGCACATGGTTAGGGACAGCTTGATTTAGCCGCTTAGGCCTGGATTTTATTTCCTTGGGCCCTCCTATCCATTAATGCTCAAAGCCTTGGATCCTTTTTACCCTTGCCTTTTGGTTTAAAGGGCTATTGGCTTTTTCTTTTTCTTTTCTCTCTTTTTTTTCGCCATTTTTTTTCATTGCTTTTTCTTGCTTCAAGAATCAATTTCATAATTTTTCAGATTATCAATAACATTTCTCTTTGTTCATCATTCTTTCAAGAGCCAATAACTTTAACATTCATAAACAACAAGATAAAAAATATGCACTGTTCAAGCATTCATTCAGAGAACAAAAAGTATTGCCACCACATCAAAATAATTAAACTAGTTTCAAGATAAAATTTGAAATCCAAGTACTTCTTGTTCTTTTGTAATTAAGCACATTTTTCATTTAACAGAGGTGAAGGATTCATGGAGTTATTCATAGCTTTAAGACATAGACACTAGACACTAATGATCATGTAGTGAAGACACAAACATAGATAGAACATACAGCATAAAGCCAAAAAATAGAAAAATAAATAGACAAGGAGATTAAGGAATGAGTCCACCTTAGTAAGGGTGGCATCTTCCTCCTCTTGAAGAACCGATGGTGCTCTTGAGCTCCTCTATGTCTCTTTCTTGCCTTTGTTGCTCCTCCCTCATAGCTCTTTGATCTTCTCTAATCTCATGGAGAATGATGGAGTGCTTTTGGTGTTCCACCCTTAATTGGTCCATGTTATAACTCAAGCTTTCCAAAGAAGTGTTGAGTTGCTCCCAAAAATTGTGTAGAGAAAATTGCATCCCTTGAGGCATCTCAGGGATTTCTTGATGAGGGACTTCCTTATGCTCTTGTTGAGAGTCATGAATGGGCTCTCTAGTTTGCTGGTGCACGAAATTGTGATCACTACAACTTCGCACAACTAACCAGCAAGTGCACTGGGTCGTCCAAGTAATACCTTACGTGAGTAAGGGTCGATCCCACGGAGATTGGTGGTATGAAGCAAGCTATGGTCACCTTGTAAATCTCAGTCAGGCAGACTCAAATGTATAATGGTGATGAACGAAAATAACATAAAGATAAAGATAGAGATACTTATGTATATCATTGGTAAGAGCTTCAGATAAGCGTAAGAAGATGCCTTCCCTTCCGTCTCTCTGCTTTCCTACTGTCTTCATCCAATCCTTCTTACTCCTTTCCATGGCAAGCTCGTGTAGGGTTTCACCGTTGTCAATGGCTACCTCCCATCCTCTCAGTGAAAATACGTCCCTGATGCTCTGTCACAGCATAGGCTAATCATCTGTCGGTTCTCGGTCAGGCGCGGAATAGAATCCAGTGATTCTTTTGCGTTTGTCACTAACGCCCCGCCTTTCGGAGTTTGAAGCACGTCACAGTCATTCAATCATTGAATCCTACTCAGAATACCACAGACAAGGTTAGACCTTCCGGATTCTCTTGAATGCCGCCATCAGTTCTTGCCTATACCACGAAGACTCTGATCTCACGGAATGGTTGGCTCGTTTGTCAGGCGAGCACTCGGTTGTCAGGCGATCAACCATGCATCATGCAATCAGAAATCCAAGAGATATTCACTAAGCCTCGGATGCTTGTAGAACAAGAATGGTTGTCAGTCACCTTGTTCATGAGTGAGAATGATGATGAGTGTCAATCATCACCTTCATCAAGTTGAAGAACAAGTGATATCTTGGAACAAGAACAAGCGGAATTGAATAGAAGAACAATAGTAATTGCATTAATACTCGAGGTACAGCAGAGCTCCACACCTTAATCTATGGTGTGTAGAAACTCCACCGTTGAAAATACATAAGAACAAGGTCTAGGCATGGCCGTGAGGCCAGCCCTCAAATGATCTAAGAACTAGATGTCCGAAGATGATAAATACAATGGTAAAAGGTCCTATATATAGAGAACTAGTAGCCTAGGGTGTACAGAGATGAGTAAATGACATAAAAATCCACTTCCGGGCCCACTTGGTGTGTGCTTGGGCTGAGCAATGAAGCATTTTCGTGTAGAGACTCTTCTTGGAGTTAAACGCCAGCTTTTATGCCAGTTTGGGCGTTTAACTCCCATTTAGGTGCCAGTTCCGGCGTTTAACGCTGGAATTTCTGTAGGTGACTTTGAACGCCGGTTTGGGCCATCAAATCTTGAGCAAAGTATGGACTATCATATATTGCTGGAAAGCCCAGGATGTCTACTTTCCAACGCCGTTGAGAGCGCGCCAATTGGACTCCTGTAGCTCCAGAAAATCCACTTCGAGTACAGGGAGGTCAGAATCCAACAGCATCTGCAGTCCTTTTCAGTCTCTGAATCAGATTTTTGCTCAGGTCCCTCAATTTCAGCCAGAAAATACCTGAAATCACAGAAAAACACACAAACTCATAGTAAAGTCCAGAAAAGTGAATTTTAATTAAAAACTAATAAAAATATACTAAGAACTCAACTAAAACTACCAAAAACATACTAAAAACAATGCCAAAAAGCGTACAAATTATCCGCTCATCACAACACCAAACTTAAATTGTTGCTTGTCCCCAAGCAACTGAAAATCAAATAAGATAAAAAGAAGAGAATATACTATAGACTCCAAACTATCAATGAAACTTAGCTCTAAATTAGATGAGCGGGACTAGTAGCTTTTTGCCTCCGAACAGTTTTGGCATCTCACTTTATCCCTTGAAATCCAGAATGATTGGCTTCTTTAGGAACTCAGAATCCAGATAGTGTTATTGATTCTCCTAGTTAAGTATGATGATTCTTGAACACAGCTACTTATTGAGTCTTGGCTGTGGCCCAAAGCACTCTGTCTTCCAGTATTACCACCGGATACATACATGCCACAGACACATAATTGGGTGAACCTTTTCAGATTGTGACCCAGCTTTGCTAGAGTCCCCAATTAGAGGTGTCCAGGGTTCTTAAGCACACTCTTTTTGCCTTGGATCACAACTTTATTTCTTTCTTTTTCTTTCTCTTTCTTTCTTTTTCTTTTTCTCCCCCTTTTTTCGTTTTTTTTTTGTATTCACTGCTTTTTCTTGCTTCAAGAATCATTTTTATGATTTTTCAGATCCTCAGTAACATGTCTCCTTTTCCATCATTCTTTCAAGAGCCAACAATTTTAACATTCATGAACCACAAATTCAAAAGACATATGCACTGTTCAAGCATACATTCAGAAAACAAAAAGTATTGTCACCACATCAAACTAATTAAGCTAGTTTTAAAGATGAATTTGAAATCCTGTACTTCTTGTTCTTTTGTAATAAAAACAGTTTTCTTTTAAGAAAGGTGATGGATTCATATGCATAGCTTTTAGGCATAGACACTAAGACACTAATGATCATAAGACACAAACATAGATAAACATAAGCATGAAAATTCGAAAAACCAAGAAAGTAAAGAACAAGGAGATTAAAGAACGGGTCCACCTTA
The DNA here is from genome assembly GCF_014773155.1 of Arachis stenosperma. Lineage (NCBI taxonomy): Eukaryota > Viridiplantae > Streptophyta > Magnoliopsida > Fabales > Fabaceae > Arachis > Arachis stenosperma. Next base: position 69,669,672 of record NC_080386.1, read on the forward strand.
GTGATGGCGGCTTGTTCTTCCTCTTGAAGATCCTATGGAGTGCTTGAGCTCCTCAATGTCTCTTCCTTGTCTTTGTTGCTCCTCTCTCATGATTCTTTGATCTTCTCTAATGATGATGGAGTGTTCTTGATGCTCCACCCTTGGTTGTCCCATATTGGAACTCAACTCTCCTATGGAGGTGTTAATTTGCTCCCAATAGTCTTGTGGAGGAAAGTGCATCCCTTGAGGTATCTCAGGGATCTCTTGATGAGAGGGATCTCTTGTTTGCTCCATCTTCTTCTTAGTGATGGGCTTGAGGTCATACCTTCTCAGTTGAACCGGCTTTGGATGCCATAAATGGTTATGGAAAAACAAAAAGCAATGCTTTTACCACACCAAACTTAAAAGGTTTGCTCGTCCTCGAGCAAAAGAAGAAAGAAGAGAGTAGAAGAAGAAGAAATGGAGGAGAGGAAGATGGCTTTGTGGTTCGGCCAAAAGGGGAAGAAGTAGTGGTTTGAATTTGGATGGTGAGGTGAGTGGGGTTTTATGGAGGTGAGTGGTGAATAGAAAGATGGGATTTGATAGGTGAGGGGTTTGTGGGGATCCTGTGGGGTCCACAGATCCTTAGGTGTCAAGAAAAAGTCATCCCTGCACCAAATGGCATTCAAAAACACGTTTTGAGCCAATTCTGGCGTTAAACGCCGGGCTGGTGCCCATTTCTGGCGTTTAACGCCAGGTTCTAGCCCTTTCCTGGCGTTTAACGCCAGTCTGGTGCCCCTTTCTGGCGTTAAACGCCCAGAATGGTGCCAGACTGGGCGTTAAACGCCCAACTGCTAGGCTTACTGGCGTTTGAACGCCAGCAGCATCTTCCTCCAGGGTGTGCTGTTTTTCTTCCTGTTTTTCGTTCTGTTTTTGCTTTTTCAATTGATTTTGTGACTTCTTATGATCATCAACCTACAAAAAAACATAAAATAACAAAGGAAAATATATAAAATATGATCATTGGGTTGCCTCCCAACAAGCGCTTCTTTAATGTCAGTAGCTTGACAGAGAGCTCTCATGGAGCCTCACAGATACTCAGAGCAATGTTGGAATCTCCCAACACCAAACTTAGAGTTTGAATGTGGGGGTTCAACACCAAACTTAGAGTTTGAATGTGGGGGTTCAACACCAAACTTAGAGTTTGGTTGTGGCCTCCCAACACCAAACTTAGAGTTTGACTGTGGGGGCTCTGTTTGTCTCTGATTTGAGAGAAGCTCTTCATGCTTCTTATTCATGGTGACAGAGGGATATCCTTGAGCCTTAAACACATAGGATTCTTCATTCACTTGAATGATCAGTTCACCTCCATCAACATCAATCACAGCCTTTGCTGTGGCTAAGAAGGGTCTGCCAAGGATGATGGATTCATCCATGCACTTCCCAGTCTCTAGGACTATGAAATCAGTAGGGATGTAATGGTCTTCTACTTTCACCAAAACATTCTCTACAAGTCCATGAGCTTGTTTTCTTGAGTTGTCTGCCATCTCTAGTGAGATTCTTGCAGCTTGTACCTCAAAGATCCCTAGCTTCTCTATCACAGAGAGAGGCATGAGGTTTACACTTGACCCTAAGTCACACAGAGCCTTCTTGAAGGTCATGGTGCCTATGGTACAAGGTATTGAAAATTTCCCAGGATCTTATTTCTTTTGAGGTAATTTCTGCCTAGACAAGTCATCCAGTTCTTTGGTGAGCAAAGGAGGTTCATTCTCCCAAGTCTCATTTCCAAATAACTTGTCATTTAGCTTCATGATTGCTCCAAGGTATTTAGCAACTTGCTCTTCAGTGACATACTCATCCTCTTCAGAGGAAGAATACTCATCAGAGCTCATGAAAGGCATAAGTAAGTCCAATGGAATCTCTATGGTCTCATTTTGAGCCTCAGATTCCCATGGTTCCTCATTGGGGAACTCTATGGAGGTCAGTGCACGCCCATTGAGGCTTTCCTCAGTGGCGTCCACCTCCTCTCTTTCCTCTCCAGATTCGGCCATGGTTATGGCTTTGCACTCTCCTTTTGGATTTTCTTCTGTATTACTTGGGAGAGTACTAGGAGGGAGTTCAGTAATTTTCTTGCTCAGCTATCCCACTTGTGCTCCCAAATTCCTAATGGAAGACCTTGTTTCAGTCATGAAACTTTGAGTGGTTTTGATTAGATCAGAGACCATGGTTGCTAAGTCAGAGGGGTTCTGCTTAGAATTCTCTGTCTGTTGCTGAGAAGATGATGGAAAAGGCTTGCCATTGCTAAACCTGTTTCTTCCACCATTGTTGTTATTGAAACCTTGTTGAGGTCTCTCTTGATTCTTCCATGAGAAATTTGGGTGATTTCTCCATGAAGAATTATAGGTGTTTCCATAGGGTTCTCCTAGGTAATTCACCTCTTCCATTGAAGGATTCTCAGGATCATAAGCTTCTTCTTCAGATGAAGCATCCTTAGTACTGCTTGGTGCATTTTGCATTCCAGACAGACTTTGAGAAATCAAATTGACTTGTTGAGTCAATATCTTGTTCTGAGCCAAAATGGCATTCAGAGTATCAATCTCAAGAACTCCTTTCTTCTGACTTGTCCCATTGTTCACAGGATTCCTTTCAGAAGTGTACATGAATTGGTTATTTGCAACCATTTCAATTAGTTCTTGAGCTTCTGTAGGCGTCTTCTTCAGATGAAGAGATCCTCCAGCAGAGCTATCCAAAGACATCTTGGATAGTTCAGAGAGACCATCATAGAAAATACCTATGATGCTCCATTCAGAAAGCATATCAGAAGGACACTTTCTGATTAATTGTTTGTATCTTTCCCAAGCTTCATAGAGGGATTCTCCATCCTTCTGTCTGAAGGTTTGGACTTCCACTCTAAGCTTACTCAATTTTTGAGGTGGAAAGAACTTTGCCAAGAAGGCATTGACTAGCTTTTCCCAAGAGTCCAGGCTTTCTTTAGGTTGAGAGTCCAACCATGTCCTAGCTCTGTCTCTTACAGCAAAAGGGAATAGCATAAGTCTATAGACCTCAGGGTCTACCCCCTTAGTCTTGATAGTGTCACAGATTTGCAAGAATTCAGCTAAGAACTGATGAGGATCTTCCAATGGAAGTCCATGGAACTTGCAATTCTGTTGCATTAGAGAAACTAATTGAGGCTTAAGCTCAAAGTTGTTTGCTCCAATGGCAGGGATAGAGATGCTTCTCCCATAGAAGTCGGGAGTAGGTGCAGTAAAGTCACCCAGCACCTTCCTTGCATTGTTGGCATTGTTGTTGTTTTCGGCTGCCATGGGTTCTTCTTCTTTGAAGAATTCGGTCAGGTCCTCAACAGAGAGTTGTGCCTTAGCTTCTCTTAGCTTCCGCTTCAAGGTCCTTTTAGGTTCAGGGTCAGCTTCAACAAGAATGCCTTTGTCTTTGTTCCTGCTCATATGAAAGAGAAGAAAACAAGAAAATATGGAATCCTCTATGTCACAGTATAGAGATTCCTTGAGGTGTCAGAGGAAGAAAAATGGAAGACAGAGGTAGAAAATTCGAACTTATCAAAGAAGATGGAGTTCGAATTTTGCATTAAGGAATAGTGTTAGTCCATAAATAGAAGGATGTGAGAAGAAGGGAAGTAATTTTCGAAAATTTAAGTAAAAGATTTTGAAAACATTTTGAAAAACACTTAATTGATTTTCGAAAATAAGAGTGGAAAAGAAATCAAGTGATTTTTGAAAAAGATTTTGAAATTAGAAATTAAAAAGATTTGATTGAAAACTTATTTTGAAAAAGATGTGATTAAAAAGATATGATTTGAAAACAATTTTAAAAGATATGATTTGAAAACAATTTGAAAAGATATGATTTTAAAAATTAATGACTTGCCTAACAAGAAAAGATATGATTCAAACATAAAACCTTCCTCAACAGAAAAGGCAAAAAATGTTCAATCAAATCATTAATTGTTAGTAAGTATCTTTGAAAAAGGAAAGAAATTGATTTTGAAAACATTTGATTGAAAATATATGATTTGAAAAAGATTTGATTTTGAAAAACTTTGAAAACTTGAGAAAAAATTGATTTTGAAAACAAAATCTTCCCTCTTTGCCATCCTGGCGTTAAACGCCCAAACTACTACCCTTTTGGGCGTTAAACGCCCAACCAGGCACCCTGGCTGGCGTTTAAACGCCAGTCTGTCTTCTTCACTGGGCATTTTTGAATGCCCAGCTTTTTCTGTGTGATTCCTCTGCAGTATGTTCTGAATCTTCAATTCTCTGTATTATTGACTTGAAAAGACACAAATAAAAAATATTTTTAGATTTTTAATAATGAGGAATAATCAAAATGCAACTAAAATCAAATAACAATGCATGCAAGACACCAAACTTAGCAGTTTGTATATATGGGAAACAACAAAACCCTCAAGTCAATAGAATTCAAAGATTAAAACAAGAAAATCATCAAGAATAACTTGAAGATTAATGAAGACACATGCATGAATGCAGTAAGAACAGAAACATGCAATTGACACTAAACTTAAGATGAGACTCTAGACTCAAGAAATATTTTTGGATTTTATGCTTTTGTAAATTTTTTGTGCTTTTTTTTTCGAAAATTATATGGAAAAGAAAAATAAAGGTATCAAAATTCTTAATGAGAATTCCAGGAATCATGCAATGTTAGTCTAAAGCTTTAGTCTAAAGGAATTAGACATAGCTAGCTAAGCTTCAGCAGGACATTGCATTCAAGAGCTAAATTGATGAGAATCAATCAGCTTTGGTGATGATAAGAACATCACCTTGAAACACTAGAATTCATTCTTAAGAACTCTGAAGAAAAAATACCTAATCTAAGCAACAAGATGAACCGTCAGTTGTCCATACACAAGAACAATCCCCGGCAACGGCGCCAAAAACTTGGTGCACAAAATTGTGATCACTACAACTTCGCACAACTAACCAGCAAGTGCACTGGGTCGTCCAAGTAATACCTTACGTGAGTAAGGGTCGATCCCACGGAGATTGGTGGTATGAAGCAAGCTATGGTCACCTTGTAAATCTCAGTCAGGCAGACTCAAATGTATAATGGTGATGAACGAAAATAACATAAAGATAAAGATAGAGATACTTATGTATATCATTGGTAAGAGCTTCAGATAAGCGTATGAAGATGCCTTCCCTTCCGTCTCTCTGCTTTCCTACTGTCTTCATCCAATCCTTCTTACTCCTTTCCATGGCAAGCTCGTGTAGGGTTTCACCGTTGTCAATGGCTACCTCCCATCCTCTCAGTGAAAATACGTCCCTGATGCTCTGTCACAGCATAGGCTAATCATCTGTCGGTTCTCGGTCAGGCGCGGAATAGAATCCAGTGATTCTTTTGCGTTTGTCACTAACGCCCCGCCTTTCGGAGTTTGAAGCACGTCACAGTCATTCAATCATTGAATCCTACTCAGAATACCACAGACAAGGTTAGACCTTCCGGATTCTCTTGAATGCCGCCATCAGTTCTTGCCTATACCACGAAGACTCTGATCTCACGGAATGGTTGGCTCGTTTGTCAGGCGAGCACTCGGTTGTCAGGCGATCAACCATGCATCATGCAATCAGAAATCCAAGAGATATTCACTAAGCCTCGGATGCTTGTAGAACAAGAATGGTTGTCAGTCACCTTGTTCATGAGTGAGAATGATGATGAGTGTCAATCATCACCTTCATCAAGTTGAAGAACAAGTGATATCTTGGAACAAGAACAAGCGGAATTGAATAGAAGAACAATAGTAATTGCATTAATACTCGAGGTACAGCAGAGCTCCACACCTTAATCTATGGTGTGTAGAAACTCCACCGTTGAAAATACATAAGAACAAGGTCTAGGCATGGCCGTGAGGCCAGCCCTCAAATGATCTAAGAACTAGATGTCCGAAGATGATAAATACAATGGTAAAAGGTCCTATATAGAGAACTAGTAGCCTAGGGTGTACAGAGATGAGTAAATGACATAAAAATCCACTTCCGGGCCCACTTGGTGTGTGCTTGGGCTGAGCAATGAAGCATTTTCGTGTAGAGACTCTTCTTGGAGTTAAACGCCAGCTTTTATGCCAGTTTGGGCGTTTAACTCCCATTTAGGTGCCAGTTCCGGCGTTTAACGCTGGAATTTCTGTAGGTGACTTTGAACGCCGGTTTGGGCCATCAAATCTTGGGCAAAGTATGGACTATCATATATTGCTGGAAAGCCCAGGATGTCTACTTTCCAACGCCGTTGAGAGCGCGCCAATTGGGCTTCTGTAGCTCCAGAAAATCCACTTCGAGTGCAGGGAGGTCAGAATCCAACAGCATCTGCAGTCCTTTTCAGTCTCTGAATCAGATTTTTGCTCAGGTCCCTCAATTTCAGCCAGAAAATACCTGAAATCACAGAAAAACACACAAACTCATAGTAAAGTCCAGAAAAGTGAATTTTAATTAAAAACTAATAAAAATATACTAAGAACTCAACTAAAACTACCAAAAACATACTAAAAACAATGCCAAAAAGCGTACAAATTATCCGCTCATCATTTGCTCCATCCTCTTCTTAGTGATGGGCTTGTCCTCTTCAATGAGGATGTATCCCTCTATGACAATCCCAGCTGAATAGCAAAGGTGACATATAAGATGAGGAAAGGCTAATCTTGGCAAAGGTGAGGACTTGTCAGCCACCTTGTAGAGTTCTAGATGTATGATTTCGTGAACTTCTACTTCCTCTCCAATCACGATACTATGGATCATGATGGCCCGATTCATAATTACCTCAGATCGGTTGCTAGTGGGAATGATAGAGCGTTGGATGAACTCCAACCATCCTCTAGCCACAGGCTTAAGATTCGGTCTTCTCAATTGAACCGGATTGCCTCTTGAGTCTCTTTTCCATTGAGCTCCTTCTATACGTATGTCCATGAAGACTTGGTCCAACCTTTGATCAAAGTTGACCCTTCTAGTGTAGGGGCGTGCATTTTCTTCCATCATTGGCAAGTTGAATGCTAGCCTCACGTTTTCTGGACTGAAATCTAAGTATTTCCCCCGAACCATTATAAGCCAATTATTTGGGTTTGGGTTCATACTTTGATCATGGTTCCTAGTGGTCCATGCGTTTGCATAGAACTCTTGAACCATTAAGATTTCGACTTGTTGAATGGGGTTGGCAAGAACTTCCCAACCTCTTCTTCGGATCTCTTGTCGGATCTCCAGATATTCGCCCTTTTTGAGCCTAAAAGGGACCTCAGGGATCATCTTCTTCTTGGCCACAACTTCATAGAAGTGGTCTTGATGGACCTTTGAGATGAATCTCTCTATTTTTCATGACTCAGAGGTGGAGGCAGTTGCCTTCCCTTTCCTCTTTCTAGAGGCTTCTCTGGCCTTAGGTACTATAAATGGTTATGGAAAAACAAAAAGCAGTGCTTTTACCACATCAAACTTAAAATATTTGCTCGTCCCCGAGCAAAAGAAGAAAGAAAGATGTAGAAGAAGAAGAAAATAGAGGAGATAGAGGGTGTATAGGGTTTAGCCAAGGGTAGAAGAAGGTGGTTGTGATGTGTGAAAATAAAGGAGTGAAGGGGGGTATTTATAGGGAAAAAGGGGGGAGTGGCCGAAAGGTTTGGGTGGGTTTGGGAGAAAAATAGTTTTGAATTTTGAAGGTGGGTGGGGGTTTTTGGGGAAGAGTTAAGGAAGTGATTGGTGAAGGGTATTTGGGAAAGAGATGTGGAGGTGATTGGTGAAGGGTAGTTGGGAAAGAGTGTTGTGGAAAGGTATGAAGAGGAGAGAGAGTGAGTTGAGGTTAGTGGGGATCCTGTGGGGTTCACAGATCCTGAGGGGTCAAGGAATTCTCATCCCTGCTCCAATTGGGCGTTCAAAATGCCTTAGAGTGCAATTCTGGCGTTTAAACGCCAGTTTGCTGCCCTGTTCTGGCGTTTAAACGCCAGCTTTCCTTTCTGTTCTGGCGTCTAAATGCCAGTTTGTTGCCCTGTTTTGGCGTTTAAACGCCAGTCTGGTGCCCTATTCTGGCGTTTAAACGCCCAGAAAGGTGCCAGATTGGGCGTTTAAACGCCCATTTCACTACCCTTACTCTCGTTTAAACGCCAGTAAGTCCTTCCTCCAGGGTGTGCTATTTTCAATGATGTTTTTGATTTTTCTTTATTTTTGTAATTGTCTTTGTGACTTCACATGATCATCAACCTAAAAGAAAACAAAATAATATAGATTAAAATAAAATTGGTTTGCCTCCCAATAAGCGCTTCTTTAATGTCAATAGCTTGACAGTGAGCTCTCATGGAGTCTCACAGATGATCAGAGTATGGTTGAGATCTCTCAACACCAAACTTAGAGTTTGGCTGTGGCCTCCCAACACCAAACTTAGAGTTTGAATGTGGGGGCTCTGTTTGACTCTGTATTGAGAGAAGCTCTTCATGCTTACTCTCCATGGTTACAGATGGAGAACCTTGAGTCTTTACTACAAGGCATTCTTCATTCACATGAAGGATCAACTCTCCTCTATTAACGTCAATCACAACTCTTGTTATGGCTAGGAAGGGTCTTCCAAGGATGATGGATTCATCTTCATTCCTCCTAATGTCTAGGATTATGAAATCAGCAGGAAAGTAAAGGCCTTCAACCTTCACTAGCACGTCCTCTAATAGTCCATAAGCCTTTTTCACAGATTTATCTGCCATCTCCAATGAGAATTTGGCAGCCTGTACCTCACAGATTCCCAGTCTCTCCATTATAGAGAGGGACATCATATTTAACCCTGACCCCAGGTCACATAGAGCTTTTTCAAAGGTCATGGTGCCTATGGTACAGGGTATTAAGAATTTACCAGGATTCTATTTCTTTTGAGGTAAATTTTGCTGAACCAATGTATTCAGTTCATTGGTGAGCCAGGGAGGTTCTTCCTCCCAAGTCTCATTACCAAACAGCTTGGTATTCAGCTTCATGATTGCTCCTAAATACTGTGCAACTTGCCCTTCAACAATGTCTTCATCCTCTTCAGAAGATGAATAGTCATCAAAGCTCATGAATGGTAAAAAGAGGTCCAAGGAAATCTCTATGGTCTCTGTATGAGCCTCAGATTCCTTTGATTCCTCATTAGGGGATTCCGTACTGACCATTGGACGTCCCCTGAGGTCTTCCTCAATGGGATTCACGTCCTCCTCCTCCTCTAAGGTTTCGGCCATGTTGATTATATCAATGGCCTTGCACTCTCCTTTGGGATTCTCTTCTGTATTGCTTGGCAGAGTGCTAGGAGGAGTTTCAGTAACCCTTTTACTCAGCTGGCCCACTTGTGCCTCCAAATTTCTAATGGAGGATCTTGTTTCAGTCATAAAACTAAGAGTGGCCTTAGATAGATCAGAGACTATGTTTGCTAAGCTAGAAGGATTCTGCTCAGAATGCTCTGTCTGTTGCTGAGATGATGATGGGAAAGGTTTGCTATTGCTAAACCTATTTCTTCCACCATTGTTATTATTGAAGCCTTGCTTTTGTTGATCCTTCCATGAAAAATTTGGATGATTTTTCCATGAAGGATTATAGGTGTTGCCAAAGGCTTCACCCATGTAATTCACCTTTGCCATTGCAGGGTTCTCAGGATCATAAGCTTCTTCTTCAGAAGATGCTTCTTTAGTACTGTTGGATACGTTTCACAATCCATTCAGACTTTGAGAGATCATATTGACTTGTTGGGTCAATATTTTGTTCTGAGCCAGTATGGCATTCAGAGCATCAATTTCAAGAACTCCTCTCTTTTGAGGCATCCCATTACTCACAGGATTACTTTCATAGGTATACATGAACTGGTTATTTGCAACCATTTCAATAAGTTCCTGAGCTTCTGCAGGTGTTTTCTTTAGGTGAATGGATCCACCTGCAGAGTGGTCCAGTGACAACTTGGAAAATTCAGACAGACCATTATAGAATATCTCTAATGTGGTCCATTCTGAAAGCATGTCAGAAGGACACTTTTTGGTCAGTTGCTTGTATCTTTCCCAAGCTTCATAGAGGGACTCACCAACTTTTTGTCTGAAGGTCTGAACATCCACTCTAAGCTTGCTCATCTTTTGAGAAGGAAAGAACATGGCTAAGAAAGCCGTGACCAGCATATCCCAAGAGTCCAGGCTATCTCTAGGTTGTGAGTCCAACCATGTTCTAGCTCTGTCTCTTACAGCAAAAGGGAAAAGCATAAGCTTGTAGACTTCAGGATTAACTCCATTGGTCTTAACAGTATGACAGATCTACAAGAACTCAGTTAAGAACTGATAAGGGTCTTCTGATGGAAGTCTATGAAACTTGCAGTTCTGTTGCAGTAGAGAAACTAATTGAGACTTTAGCTCAAAATTGTTTGCTCCTATGGCAGGGATTGAGATGCTTCTTCCATAGAAGTTGGAAATTGGTGTAGTAAAATCACCAAGCATCTTCCTTGCATTATTGTTTGGTTCGGCCATAATTGTTTCTTTTCCTACTTCCTTTTCAAAAATTTCAGTGAGGTCTTCTTTAGAGTTTTGTGCTTTAGCTGCTCTTAGCTTCCTCTTCAGAGTCCTTTCAGGTTCAGGATCTGCTTCAACAAGTATGCCTTTATCTTTGTTCCTGCTCATATAAAAGAGAAGAAAACAAAGAAAATATGGAATCCTCTATGTCACAGTATAGAGATTCCTTGAGGTGTCCGAGGAAAACAAGAATGGAAGATGAGGTAGGTAAGAAAGAATTCGAACACTCAAAGAGAGATGGAGTTCGAATTAACAATGGAAGAGGAATCTTAGTGTTTAAATAGAAAAAGATGAGAGAAGGGAAGAAATTTTCGAAAATTAAAAGTTAAAATAATTACTTAATTAAAAGGGATTTAAAAAAAGTTAATATTTTTCGAAAATTAAGAGTGAAAAGGTGGTTTTGAAAAAGATAAGAAATAAATTTGAAAAAGATAATAAGTTAGAGCAAGATTTTGAAATCAAGGATTTTTAAAAAGAAGATATGATTTAAAAAAGATATTTTTGAAAAACAAATTAAAAAGATTTGATTTTTAAAATTAATGACTTGATTAAAAAGAAACTAAAAGATATGATTCTAAATTTCAAATATGGAATCTCTCTTAACAAGAAAGTAACAAACTTGGAATTTTTGAATCAAGATTTTTGAAAATATGAGTAAAAGATTTGAATTTTTAAAAAAGATATGTTTGAAAAGATATGATTTTGAAAAAAATATGATTGAAAATATTTGATTTTAAAAAGATTTGATTTTGAAAAAAAAAAGTATGAAGATTTGAAAAAGATTTGATTTGAAAACAAAATTCCTCTCCTTGTGTCATCCTGGCGTTAAACGCCCAGGAGCTGCATGTTTTGGGCGTTTAATGCCCAATTGCTGCATGGTTCGGGCATTTAAACGCCCAGCCAGGTACCCTGGCTGGTGTTTAAACGCCAGTTTTCCTTCTTCACTGGGTGTTTTGAACGCCTAGCTTTTTTCTGTAATTCCTCTGCTTTATGTTCTTGGATCTTCATTCTGCTAAATCCTTTATTCAAGAAGATATGTTTTCAATTTTGAAAAACAACAAAATGAGTCAAAACATATAATTCTTGGATCAAAACACAAGATATATGCAAGAATATTATGAACGTCAAGATGAACACCAAGAACAGTCTTGAAGACCAAAATGAACATCAAGAACTCATTTTTCTTAATAAAAGAGAACATGGAGGACACCAAACTTAGAACTTTCTCATGTTTGGGCCATATGAATGCAAGAATGCATATGTAGAACATCATGCAGTGCAAATCAATAAATCATGAAGATTAAACAAAGCAATTCATCAACAACGAATTGAAGATAATCAAAAACACAATGCATGTGTTTCGAAAATTGTAAGATAATTAAAATCATGTAATTGACACCAAACTTAAAATTTAGTCCTAGATTCAAACAAGAACCATGAAATATTTTTTAGTTTTTATGATTTTATGAATTTTTTTGGATTTTTCAAAAATTAATTTTGGAAAGACGCAAACAAATAAAAAAATTTTGAAAGATTTTTGAAAAATTTTTGAAAATAAAATAAGAAGAAAATTACCTAATCTGAACAACAAGATGAACCGTCAGTTGTCAAAACTCGAACAATCCCCGGCAACGGCGCCAAAAATTTGGTGCACGAAATTGTGATACACAATGGTGCCAACAACTTGGTACACACAATTGTAATCTCAAATCTTTTTCACAACTTCGCACAACTAACCAGCAAGCGCACTGGGTCGTCCAAGTAATAAACCTTACGTGAGTAAGGGTCGATCCGACAGAGATTCTCGGGTTGAAGTAAGCTATGGTCACCTTGTAAATCTCAGTCAGGCGGATTCAAATGGGTTATGGAGTTTTCATAATTAAAAGATAAATAAAACATAAAATAAAGATAGAGATACTTATGTAATTCATTGGTGGGAATTTCAGATAAGCGTATGGAGATGCTTCATCCCTCTTGAATTTCTACTTTCCTACTGCCTTCATCCAATCCTTCATACTCCTTTCCATGGCAAGCTATATGTTGGGAATCACCGTTGTCAATGGCTACTTCCCGTCCTCTCAGTGAAAATGGTCCAAATGCGCTGTCACCGCACGACTAATCATCTGTCCGTTCTCGATCATGTTGGAATAGAATCCAGTGATCCTTTTGTGTTTGTCACTACGCCCAACACTCGTGAGTTTTAAGCTCGTCACAGTCATCCCTTCCCAGATCCTACTCGGAATACCACAGTCAAGGTTTAGACTTTTCGGATCTCAGGAATGGCCACCAATAATTCTAGCTTATACCACGAAGACTCCGATCTTTCGGAATGGAGGCTAAGAGATATACACTCAATCTTAAGTAGAACGAAAGTAGATGTCAGGCACGCGTTCATAGGTGAGAATGATGATGAGTGTCACGGATCATCACATTCATCAGGTTGAAGTGCGAGTGAATATCTTAGAACAAGAATAAGCTTGAATTGAATAGAAAATAGTACTAATTGCATTAACACTCGAGGAATAGCAGAGCTCCACACTTTAATCTATGGTGTGTAAAAACTCCACCATTGAAAATACATAAGTGGTCTGGAGGTCCAGGCATGGCCGAATGGCCAACCTCTCCAAATATGAAAATATGATATCCAAAATAGGGAAAAATACTTCTAGTACAATAGTCAAAAGTTCTATTTATACTAAACTAGTTACTAGGGTTTACAGAAATAAGTAAGTGATGCAGAAATCCACTTCTGGGCCCACTTGGTGTGTGCTTGGGCTGAGCATTGAAGCTTTCACGTGTAGAGGTCTTTCTTGGAGTTAAACACTAGCTTTGGTGCCAGTTTGGGTGTTTAACTCCAACTTTTATGCCAGTTCTGGCATTTTTAACGCCAGAAAAGGGCAGAGAACTGGCGTTTTGACGCTATTTTATGTCGTCAAAACTCGCGCAAAGTATGAACTATTATATATTTCTAGAAAGCCCTGGATGTCTACTTTTCAACGCAATTGAGAGCACGCCATTTGGAGTTAATAACTCCAGAAAATCCACTTCGAGTGCAGGGAGGTCAGAATCCAACAACATATGCAGTCCTTTGTCAGCCTCTGAATCAGATTTTTGCTCAGGTCCCTCAATTTCAGCCAGAAAATACCTGAAATCATAGAAACCCACACAAACTCATAGTAAAGTCTAGAAATGTGAATTTTGCTTAAAAACTAATAAAAATATACTAAAAACTAACTAAATCATACTAAAAACTATATAAAAACAATGCCAAAAAGCGTATAAATTATCCGCTCATCATAGACACAGAAGCCGTCGCTTTTTTTTAAATTAAAATCGACAATAGCACCATCGATTTTATTGCTAAAAACACCATCCTCCGCCCACTCCCCACCTCCAAGTCTAGAAACACCATTTTGCCTCCAAATTCCTTACCAACCCTCATTTTATCCTTTTATTTTCTGCATTCCTCACCAATCCGCCACCAAGTTCTGAAACAACCCTCATTCTCTTCTGCCGGGATCACGGTTGCACCGCTGTCACTCGGTTTTCTCGCGCCGCCATCGCGCTTTGTTGCTACCGTGTCGCTGTCCTCTTACTCGCGCCGCTTGTCGCTCCTCTTGCTACTGCTGCCTGTCGCTCCGCTGCTGCCGCGCCGCCGTCGCTCCTTCTCTCTGTTGCCGCCGTGGCTCCTCCTACTTTGGACCTTCTCCGTTCTCTCTCAATCGAGATCACAAGAACCAGGTATGTTTTCAAAGTCAACTTCAGTTTCAATTGGAAATCCCCTATTTCAAGTGTAAACTATGATCTAATTGTAATATCCTATTTTTTAAATCTAGAAATCATGGTCATCAGGTTTATTCTGGTTCGATGTTGAATTGTTGAATGCAAGAGTGGGACATTTCAACATTATATGACTCAACTGGTGTGTGTTTCCTTATCAGATTTAGGAGCAGGAGCTGAAGCTGGAGCAGTGGAGGATACAAAGGAATCAAGACCTTGTCCACACAATATATAGCAACCTTCTTATCAGAATAAACCTTTCCTGTGACTGTAGCATTCACTACCCCAGTGGAAATGTTGACACTGATCATCTTACCATGTTTTGTCACTCTCAGCAGAAGCCTTTTGGTGCCTTTACCTGTCATTGTTTCCACAGAGTTGCTTAGAGAACCAAAGCCTGATGAGCTTGAAACACACTCGGGTAGGATGTGGAATTGCAAGAGCTTTATCTTTTGAGAAGGCATTGTCATCTGCTGCAAGGATTGTTAGGCCATTACTACTCTTTGCTGCTATGAGCTCTTTGTTGATGCTCTTCATGATCTCTATTATTTTCAACAGCATGGTTAGGACTATGAATGTTTTTTCCTTTTCAAGGATTCTGGTTATGTCATCTAAGGTTGAGTTACAACAATCTGGAGCCTGAGGTGATGGTGCTGATGCAGGTGCCTGTGCCATTGTGACTGAAGAATTCAAGGAAGAAATCAAGAGGACTAGAAGTAGGGACAAGGAAAATAGAGCTTGCTTCATCTTCTACTTAATTATTGGTAATGAAGGCTTTTAATTTGGTGTTTTAGAAAGAAGATTTAAATGATATTATAGAAGGCCAAAGAAATTATAGAGATTTGGGGTAGGTGAATATTAGTAGTGCCATTTATTCCAAACCTTAACCTATGCTTTAGATCACATAAATAGGAATAGATATTAGATTCAAACATGTACAGTAGAATAGATTAACATACTATTTTTTATATGTTAGTACAAGGAATATGGTTTGAGTATGGGACCAACAATTAATACACATGCTCCAGAGAAGTACTGAATAAACTCTAAGAACATCGATGATGATTAATACAGATCAAGTTAGTTGAGACTTAGAGTTTTGGGTTGGAAACGAAGAGCTTGTTAACTTGTATGAGAATAGACTTGGAGATGCTGGTTATGTTAGTTTCAGGCTTGGGAGGACCAACAACTTTGGTGATGGTATGCCATATTCTGTATATTTATCGTTACAATAGTTGTAGCGTAATCTTATGTCAATTCCAGAATTTAAGTGGATAGTTACCTTTTTCCCCAAGGAACACCTTGAAATACTAATCCAATTCGCAAAGATTTGCTCTTTTAACTTGGTTCTAAGATTTTATATTTTTCTTATTGAATTCTGTAAATTGGAACAGTACATGACAGGTTTAGAAAACATGCTCTGTTTGTTAAACATCACGTGCTAGGTTGTCGCTTTTCTTTTTTGCCCCATAAGTTTTGTTCTGGATTTCTTTTAACTATTGCTGACTATTTATGTAAAAAGTCTGAATTCTCAATATTGTTTTCCTTCCTATGGGATCCGCAGGTCTTCTAATAGCAGTGCAAAAGGAATTATTTAATATTCTTAATTATAAGGAGTTACACTTCAATGATTGTGGTGATCGTATAGCTCAGTTGTTAGATGTTGAGCTGGCTCTTCCATGTTCACAGTGGAAAAACAGTGATGTTAGGCAAGAAATTCTGATTGTAAACACTCACCTACTATTTCCTCATGATTCAACCATGTCCCTTGTAAGACTAAATCAGGTAATTTAGCATTTAGATATGATGTATATAAGCACTCACCAACTGTTAGGCCTAGTATCTTAACTGAGAGGTTCCTTAAGCTATTTCAATTCTGCAGGTCTATAAGATACTTCAATATATAGAATCCTATCAAAGAGATTTCCACCTCAAGCCCATGCCAATTATGTTATGCAGGTAAATACCGAATGGACTTCCATTTATTTTTAGTTTAAGACTTTTAAGCATATTTTATTTACAACTTCTTATTACTCAGTGATTGGAATGGAAGAAAACTTGGACATGTTTACAAGTTCCTAAGGTCGCAAGGGTTTGTATCATCTTATGATACGGCACATCATTATACTGAGGCATATGCAGACAAGGTAAAGCATGTAGCATTGCTATCAGACATTTTTTTAATTTATCTTCATCTTTATTATCTCTGTTAAATTATTATGCATACTTATTTATACTTACTTATATATGCTTGTTTGTGTAAACCATTCATGGTGAAAGTATAAATTATATTCATGATAAGACTTTTATTTGTTGTGGTTTCTCGTTGAAAAAAAAAATAAAAATGAATATTATCCTTTTGATATGTAGGTCTAAAGTTCAAATCATGATTTGAAATTTAAAAAAAGTATGTTGGAATTATAATTTAATTTAATTTTAATGTTAATTTTAATTGATAAATATACAAGTTCTTTTTTATATCATCAGTTACGTCTTTTTCCTCATGAATATAATTAGTTAGGTGATTTCTTCGATACCCATCTAATTTGAGGGTATTACATACCCTTCTTATGTGTTCCAATTAATTGATGACAAGTGTAATTATTAATTCCAATAAGCAAATAAATTTTAAATTTTTAAAAATTAAAAATAATAAATTTAATACATGTATTAAATACTTTATATATACATAACTTAATACACTGTACACACGTTTTAACTCTGGTTAAATCAAATTACCATACATGGTAAACTTTAAATAAATTATTTAAAAAAAAAAAAAGAAAAAGTAAAAATTAGTTTTCCTCTTCTTTCCTAACCCTAATCCCCTCAACGGCACCAATTTCCCAGTGAGGTAGCAAGCCAACAACCCCTCCAGGCTCCAACCACGCCAGCCGTCTCGTCGTCTTTGTCTCGCCGGACATGGTGCGGCTCTGATGACCTCCCTGCACGTCGCGTTTTGGCTCGCAGACTCGCAGGTCGTCTTCTTCATCGCAGCTCCTTGCTCTGTCGGTGCTGTCATCGCTTCCTCTCTGTCACTGCTGCCTCGCAGGTCATAGTGGTGTATAATTGAAAAATATCACATAATTATGAGGTATGATTGAGAATAAAAGCAATTGTTTATGCAGATGTTCTAAGCTTTAACACTATTCATCCATTAGTAGCAGAATATTGTAGTTTTTTAATAATTATGAAACCATGGCAAAAGTACAATCATAATATCTACTACTATTGCATGAGACAATTCAGCTCCAGGGAAATTTTAAAATGTAGATTTTCCATAAGTCATTACTCTAGAGCTTTACAAATGAAATAGTAAATTTATACTTGAGAATAAGCTATATTCCTCTTTTTCTTCCAGTGATATGCTTAGTGAAAGTTACAACAAATTCCTTCCTTCTTTCTTCTTACTTAGAAGATATAATTAAACCTTCTTGACATAAGAAATTTTTTTTTCCAGATGAAGTATCTCCAAAGTTAAGGAGTTCTCTCTAAAAAGGAAGTTTATCTTTTTGATAGTTTTTAATGGCATCTATAACCTTTGATGAAAATGTGTCATCCTCAGGGTAATAAACAATAGGATCTGGTAATGGAGGCAATGATGCTAGGCTGAGAACACTCTCCAGAAATGCATGTAAACAGTATGCTGAATATGTAACATGGTATCCACCTTCTTGAACAATTACAAGGCGTCCATCACTCTGCTGTTTTGCAAGATCATGAAAAATCTTCCCAATTTTTCTATAACCCTCCATTGTTAAGCATTGCCTTCCATTTGGATCAAACTGAGGCACCTAAAGTAAGTAAAGATTCTTTATTGTTAGATAATGAGGGAAAAGTAAAGATAATGTGATTTGACTATTGTTAACATTGTCATGTTCCATTCAATTGAAGTCTGTAGAAGGAAATTTTACACAAGAAATATTTTTTTTAATATCTTATTTAAAGGATTCGATTGTGAAAGAAAACTGACTTAACTTCTGCTGTAATTGATGAGAACAATCTTTTTTGTGATTGAAATGAAACAGATCATTTCTAAGGGTATATTTGGTTGAGGGGTTAAAAATAGGTGAAAATTCTAACTATGGCAAGAGTATAAATCATGAACCTAAAAGAAAATGATAAATAGAACTTACTGCACTAGAGTCTAGTCCAATTGTCAAAACAATCATATCAGGTCCAAACTTCTGGATTGATGGAATAACCAATTCATTGAATGCATAAACATATCCATTGTCCCTAGTTCCATTTGATTTTCTTTTTCCAATTTTTTCTCCTTCGGTAGCAATACTATTTCATTAATTTAGAATTACAGAAACAAAGAGTACTTCAAAGAGTAGTAGAAAAAAAATTAATAGTAATAATTCTTAATAATCATACAACATAAACACAGGTTCTAGTTCATATTAAATTTCGGTTATTGATGATTATAATATACTGTTTATGATTTATTAGTTTATACTTGATTATATATGTGATGTTTATTTCGAGTGGCTTAACCAATCAATAAAAATTGTTACACAAATTTACCAGAAACAGAGCACTTAATTTGAAGCATTTTGTAATGTTTACTTGAATAAAATTTGCTTTGAACATACGGATTTAAATTAGTTATGTAATAATGATCATTGTTGAGTTAAAATTATTATAGATATGATCTTTTGTAATTACTTGTGATACAAAATTATATCTTTGAGGTTTCTTTATTTTTATTTAATGATAGTTTCATGACATGCATGTAATGAAGAAGTTATAAATGTGATTTGTTAAAAATTAGTCACTCCTTCAATTAGTTGTATAAGAAAAGGATGCATTGTTTTGCAATGTTTGAAAAGTCAACTGCTGTTGAAATTTCATTTATAAATAATGTAATTAGGGATTACTTTTCTATATGTATTTAAAGTGATATATACATTAAAAATTTGTAAACATACTCTTATTTGTTGTTGATTTTTATATAGTCTTTAATCAATAGAAATTTCTTTGAATTAAAATGGTTGAAACATTCTATAAAAAAATATGTCATAACAAAATCCATTCTTACAAAAAGAAGGAAAAATCAATATTCCAAAATATAAATATATAGGATTGTTATAGATTTTAATTTATATATAGAAAGATTCTATAACAATAGATAGCTACCACAAAAAAAAGTCGCATTACTAAAGTACTAGCACCAAAATGACTTATTTATATCATTTATAGTTAACATAATTTATTTAGAATTTTTCCAACTGATGCAATCAGAAGTAACATATACTCTTATTTTTTAACTAAATTATTGTTCTTTTCCTCAAATTTTTTGTAGTTCTTCTTAGCAACCTTGATAATGGTGTTTTTTTTTCAGATTGTATGGCTTCATGATCAAATCTATAGCAATGCGCATCCTAGTTGCATCATCAACCTTCAAATGATAAGAACAGTAGTAAGTCACACTTATGTAATTAGAAATTAAACAATTAGAACTTTATCATGTAATGTAACTTACATAAATGTTGTAATCATCAATCCAAATGCAGTTCTTCATCCAAGTTGCTACCCAAATACCGCAATCAAAGCTATGTTAAATTTTATATGGAAAAAAAAAGTACTAGTTAGACAATGTGACAAAAGAAAAAAGATTGCTTGACAAACCAAATAAAGAACTAGAAAATTACGAGTCATTTCTTTGTCTTCTTATTCCGAGAGCTTCCAAAATGGGAAACCCAGACACCTTAGACCTAATCGTACTCTCAAAATCATAGAAAGAGTCATGTTGAAGCATCCCTTTAAGGTACAAAGCCTAATAAGTGGTTAACATTGAATTAGTGTTTTTATAAATTGTAAAAATAGTATAAATGAAGATGTAAAATTGATGCCATAAATGTTTGAATACAGAAATGATATACCAAATAGAGGAACAGATATTTATTTAGTAGAGTTGAAATTATGTCACATGATTTTACCTTTCTAAGGACTTCCACTTTGCCCATAAATGCCTCTTTATAATCCTCTTGAACTTGACTACTCGGGATAGTTCCCGACAATGCCATTTGCTATACAATGTGAAGAATATAATTTTGTCAATGTTAAATTGCCAAACTAAATTACATATAAATATTGAACAGAATGAGGATGAAAATTATATATTTCTTCTGGTGCAAAATTTCAATTTATTTATATAATATAAGCATTTGGAGCGCTTATATTACGTTATACAAGCAAGTGTGACAAATATTAACAATTATTGATATGTTGATTAAAAAAAATTTATTATAAATTACACGTGGCTTACCAAAAAGACTGTGGACATATACCAATGTCTTAAAACTTTGGAAGTAGTCTTCTCCTCATCATTTAGCATATGAGCATATACGTCGAGTATCTAAATGCATATTAGACATGGTTAGATAATGATAATAATCATGAGATTGGATTGGTATCCAAAATTAAATCAACTGAAATAACTTACAGTTTGGTCAATCCAACCCTTTGGAATTAAGTTAAAAAAAGAATCCCTGGTTGCATCAAATTTGTATCCTTTTGCTAATATCTCTTGCCTACAATTGATTAAATATAAAAAAAATAATTTATCATTGTTCTTCTAATACGATCATAAGATGACAAAGTACAAAGATAATATTTTTTCAAAATAAGTTACCTCCCAAACTCATTATCTTTATTTGTTCCAAATATGTAGGTTGCAACTATGATTTCAGTGTCATCTAATTCCATGGTAGTTGGCGGTGCAAACAATACTGGTAGCCACTATTAAGAAAAATAAAAGGTAACAAAAATTAAGCCTCGAAATTTAAAATAACTCAAGAATTAGAAAATCTTCAAAAGTGTTTCGACGAATAAAACTTAAGCAATTGACACTCACAAATGGAGCTTCAACCCCAAGATTTCTCAGTATACCCTGGAATCCTCTGATTTATATGATAACCAGTAGGAGATGCATTACTCAGCAATGATTTGACAATATCAGTTGATGGAGTATCTGCTACACAAAATTGTTTATCATGTGTTTTTTTGGATGACTGGGCTCCAGAAATTTTAGGATTAGTCTTCTTCACACCGAGAATAGATTTTTTTCTGTCAAAAGAAGGTTTTTTAACCGGGAGAGTGGCCAACTTTTTCATTATCGTGTCTGTCACGGCTTGCTCAGAAGAAAGGTTTTCAAAGGGACTTGCATATGGAGACATGGTCATTGGCATTGAAAGCGATGGATAAAGAGGTGAGCTTAGGTTAAATCCTCCCAAATGATTATAAAATTGTGACGGCATGGGGTGAAAGTAAGGCATCATTGGCATCATAGATTGATTGACAGAGGCCATGTTTTGCAAGTTAGTGACAACTTCTAGCATCTTTATGATTTGTGAGTTGAGCGCATCATATTTTTCACTTTTATTCTCCTAAAAAATATTTGGAAATGATTAGAAAATGATTACATTACTATTCCACGAAATGCTATTGACGTTTAATCAACTAATTGTCAGATGAATTAATTGAAGACTGATCAATACTTAGTGAATTCAACATAACAATCTGAGAAGAGATTAGAGATCACCTTATTAAAGATGGTTCCAACTGGCACATCCACTTCTTTAGATTTTAATTCCACATTATTTTCTACCATCTTGATGCCCTCATTGAGACTGAAAACCATTATAAATAAATAAGTAAATATCATAATTCTTAAGAAAAATACGAAAAAAATTTAAAATTCATAGAATCAATTGAAGTGTATTCCAACCTAGACAAAATTTCAATGGCCTCTATCAGAGTGTTCTTCACTTGTGCTTTTGTTACATTTGATTTTTGTTGAGCGCTGCCAAGGTTTTCCCCAATGACATCAGACGGTGATTGAGGTGTGTGATTGCTTTCAGCTTTAGCTTTTTTTGAACTGGAGTTGTTAGTTCCTCTTGAAGACATAATTACAAGTAGAAAAAGCAATATGCATATATGAATGTAAGACATTCGAATTCTACGGTGATAACTGAAAATAATTTCATCCATTTATAGAAAATTTGAAAACTGGATACATGAAAGGTCATCATGTATATGGGTTTCGCATCAATTATTTTTGAAGTAATTTTTCATAAAGCCTGACTTCTCATATTTCTGTAACAAGAAAAAGGAAAGACGGAAGATGAAAGGAGTGATTACAAGATGGAAAATTTACTATGGGATAAAAGATGAAAGATGAAAGGGATGGGTTAAATGTAGAAAACTTACTATAGGGTGAGAAGAGGCGTCCAAAAGTTGCATTCTCTTCATTTATTTGTGATTAAGGTATTCAGCATACATTTTTATACCGTCTAATTAAAAAATAATATTCTATTAAATATAATTAAATAATTTAGAAATAATTTTAGTTTACTTTTAAACGGCCAGAAGCCCAAGTATCATAGTATTTTAAAACATTAGTTAATAATTACATCAATAATAAAAGAAATTAAGCTCATAAAATTTGAAATATAATTTACATCAATGCTCTTTAAAACTTTACCCACATAGCAAGTTTTCCTGGTTTTATTACTTTTATGTTATATCATATAAGGTTGTATTTTTAATCCTCACTAATAAAATATATTATCCATTTATAATCTTTTTCATATTTTTAGTTTATTGTGAATTAATTATTAAAGCTTTCTCGCCATGGGATTAATAACATTTTTTAAGCATTTCTTTATTTTCTTCATATGACCATCTCTAAGTTTTTACTATTTCACTTATATTATGAAGGAAAAACTACCAAAAGTACCTATGAAATTTACGAACACGGACAAAAGTACCGATAAACTAAGGAAATTAATGATGTACCCAGGGAAGATGAGTTTCATATGACAAAAGTATCCAAATCCTAATTTTTTGTTAATTTTTTTAATAAAATTCCCAAACTATCCCCACCCTCAACCTCAACTCACTTTTTTAATCTTTCATAATTCAACATGCACCTTTAAAACTTGCTATGGAGTCCAAAACTACTCCTACAACAGATGAAATGAATCTTTTATGGTGGAAATTTTGGATAATAATGCAACAGAAGATTGCAGCGGCGAGATTAACAAAAGAATAAATCAATACCGATGAAGAATCAGATAAAGAATCATAAAGGAACAGTTTTTAATCGTTTCATTTCCTTTTTTTTTTCTTAATTTGAGGGCTTTCTTTGTGCGAAGGTATTGGCGAAAAAAATGGAAAAGAGTTCACCATACTAAATTTATCTGCTAGGAATCGGTCGAAGTCCTCTACCACCACCACCATTGATTTTGGCCTGGTCTATTATATGAATAGTTTTGGACTCCATGACAAAGGTTTTAAAGGTACAAGTTAGATTATGGAAGGTTGAAAAAGTGAGTTGAGGTTGAGAGTGAGGGTAGTTTGGAAATTTTATTAAAAAATTAACAAAAAAATTAGAATTTGGATACTTTTGTCATACGAAACCCATTTTCCATGGGTACATCATTAATTTTCTTAGTTTATGGGTATTTTTGTCAGCTTTCGTAAACTTCATGGGTACTTTTGGTAGTTTTTCCTATTATGAAAATA
This sequence comes from Arachis stenosperma, assembly GCF_014773155.1. Taxonomy (NCBI): domain Eukaryota; kingdom Viridiplantae; phylum Streptophyta; class Magnoliopsida; order Fabales; family Fabaceae; genus Arachis; species Arachis stenosperma. Next base: position 69,693,469 of record NC_080386.1, read on the forward strand.
AAAAAAATTATTTTTAGTGATAAACCACAAATCAATATAAAAATTATCGTATTGATAGATAAGATATGGATTCAATCTTAAAGATCTATTATTTATGTCAAAAAAAATGAATTTTTTCATTGAACATGTTTTTCAACATGCAATTGAACTAGCTGCCATACACAAAAGGTTCCAACCAAATGAAATTATGTAGAAAAGACAGAGAGTAAGGTAGAGAATATTGAGGGTTAATAAGTTGGGGGCAAAACATAATGTAACAGCTTAACTTTTAGCACGTCATGATCGAACCAAAAGTAAGGAGTTACTAACATGTTTTCGTTATTTACTATTTAATATTGAGCCTCTACACGTTAATTGGTCGATAGATTTTAAGAAAAACGAAATTCATTTTAGTTTCGTATTTATTTCAACTCAACTAATGTCAGATAAACATATACTCACGTAATTAATATTAAACCTAGAAGCAACTAGCCAAACAAGCCTTAAGCCTTCTATTCGTCTGTAGCTTTTTGATTAGCCATCCTGTCTGTATCTCTAAAAAGGTTTTCTAAAAACCTTGGGGTGAGAACAAAGCCACACGTTCTCAGTAGAAATTGATTTTTATACAAGCTTTAAAATTCTGCTGTTGCATTTACAAAAATTCGGAAACCAGAAAGCTGCCATGTTAAATATAAATTCCATAATAATTTCAATTCTAATCCGTTGCTTCTAAATTTTGATGAGATTACAGTCAACATCCCTAAGTTTCAGAATCCAAAAGTTTCAGGTTCATATCAAATCATTTAATTAATTAATTATGAATTGGAAGTGGAGCCCTGTTTTCATAAACCAGTTCAGAGTTTCCAGCAAACAACCGAGCTTCCAAGTGATTTATCTAAGTCTACAAAATTGATATGAACATAAAACTTGTACTCACTTAAAATAGACTAATAGATCTTTAAAATTATTTTGAAATCAACTCAAAATTCTATTTAAATTAAAAGTTATAGCGTCTGTAAGTTAGTACTGCAGAACCAGAAAACCAGAAAAATCTGCAGCAACCACTAAACTTCAAAAAATCATATCTTCCAAACCACTTGACCAAATTCCGTGAAATTTTTATGGAATATTTAAGACACACTAAAATTATACAGAAAAATTATTTCATCTAAAAATTAGGTCTGGACTGCTCCCAAAACGTCATTCGTTCTGCTTCCAGTTGTGCAGATTTCTGCAGAAATTCTGAACAAAATATTTTCCAACAACCTCACATACCAAATCATATATTCAAGCCTAGGATTCATGTAAAACCACATTTCTAACTTTCTTATGACTAACCAAAGTTGCCCAAGAACTCTTAATTCAATGTATCACGATTTCACATCATAGGTGCAACATAACCATATTATCACATCATCCATTCTTTAGCATCTCAAGTTATGATTCATCAAATAAATTTCCAGCAGCCATCTCAATATTCCATGCTCAAAATCATCATCAACAAGTACTAACAGCAAGTATAACTTCAAAATACACAACATCATCAATCACAGCTATGATTCAACTCAATTCCAACAATTATTCACACAACCAACCATAAACTATTTACAATTACTCATTTAATTATATTGGCATTCATAATTTAAAACCTTTATTTTTAAAACAAATCCCCTACCTCAGTTAGTCGACACCGCAGAATTTAAACGCGATAAACCCTCTTACTCTAAATTCACAGCAGCAGCTGCTTAGAACCAGCAGTAGCAACAGCAGTAACATTATCAAAAATCATAGTTATATGGGCTGAAACGAAATAAAACGAGAATAGGGTAACAAATAAAATAGCAGCAGAGCAAGAATGGAAACAGAGCAAATTAGAGGAAGGGACCTAGACCATATCAGAGGTACTTCGACGGCATCCCCTTTTTTTACTGAAACCGCAACGTTGACGATGCAGCAGCGGTGGCGGTTGAACAGCCCTCTGTCTCTCGGCACCAGCCTCACACGACTCCTTTCCTTGTACTCAAGTCCCATCTCTCCTTTCGCACATGCAACAGACAATGGTGGCTAGCACTAGAGCCTTCGGTAGTGGCGACGGGGTCACGGCATGGAGGCGATGAGAGAGCCTTGGCGATGGCGTCGAGCTCCTTGCCTCAGCGGCGTCCTTCCCCTTCTCGGCCCTGACCCGCATCTCCGGCGTCGCAGCAGTGGGCTTCCCTCCTCGGCCATGGGCTCGCGTTCCTCTCTCGCGTTTCTACTCTCGACGGTGATGCGGTGCGGCGACGGGCGATGGCGAGCTGGACGCGACGGCACAGCAGTAGCTTCACCCTCCTTCCTCCTTCAACCTGTGTGTGTTGTGTGGGTGTGGGTAAGAGGGAAAGGGGAATAGCGTGGTGAGTGAGTGGCATGTCGAAAGAGAGCGTGGCTCACTAAGGGGTAAACAGCTGGGGGTTACGTGTGTGTGAGTTGAGTAATAGGGGTTAAGGTAAGTGAAATTAGGGTTTGAATTGGGAATTTAGAGATTGAAATAGAATATGAGTTGAAAACTAAACTTAATCAATAAAATTAATTTTAAGAATATTATATACATTTTTTTTTTGTAAATTATTTTTAATTAAATACTCTATTTTAAAATTATAGATAAATAAATAAATTTTTCTTTGTTTATAAAATAAGTTCGAAACTAAATATTCAAAATACGTTATATAAAATTTTCATTATTTTTCAATTACTAGAACTTTAAATTATAATTAAAAAAGTACTCGTTTTTTATGTAAAAATCTCTAAAAATATATTCTTGATTAAATAGAATAAATCGTAAAATAATGTATTATTTAATTTTCATAAATCCGAGGTCTTATACATAAAATTTGTTTGGAGTACACTAATACACTTCTATAGCGAACACAAGTCACAATTTATAATTATTGACGAATGCATTAATTGTTTTTCTTGTTAAAATCTTGAACTCTTGCATTCCAATAATAGTAGTAATTTGGTACATTAGCGTGTGATAGATTTATCTGGAACATGGGTATTTCACCTCCACTTAATAAATAACAAGGTGGCATGGGATATCCATTAAAATTGGGATACATAGGTAATCCATTCATGTATTGAAAGTTCTCAATACCCTTTGTAGAGGATATAGCACCATAAGTTCCAATTTTCGTGGACACTTCTTGATGATCTTCTTTATTTGGTTTTCTACTCTGCTAAATAAATATAAAAAAAATAAATTATTAAAAATATTTTTTATACATTATTGCATCAATACATAAGAATACAACATGTCAAACTAACCTTTTTGATGCGATTATTATCTAACCACTTTCTTTTATTACTCTTTTGGACACTTGAAATTCTATCATTCTTTGTGTCCTACATGCAAAATTATAAAAACTATCAAAAAATCTCTAGCAGTTCAAATTATATTATAATACATTATTATATACCTCAAAAGCAGCTTCGGGTGCATTTATTTTTGTTTGTGGACTAGGCTTTTCTGTTCTACTATCGTTGAAGTGGTTGCTTTGAACTTCTGTAGATTGGACATGAGGCTTATTCACTTTTTTTCTAGATATTTTCAAATAAATCACTACGTTTTTCGTTACATTGGTGTATTATTTCCTCATCAGACATATCCTGTAATACAATATATTCGAACAACACATAAATTTTAAAAGAAATAAGTAGTACAGAAAAGAATGTACTCTAAACAAAGAAAAATTTATAATAGATATTACCGTAACACCATTTGATTCTGTACTTGATTGGTCATTGTCAGTATTCAACTTATCTTCGTTCAAACTTAGTGAGCATTATCCACCGTATAGTTTTGGACACCTACGAATCGTATGACCAATCCGTTTACAGTGCGAACACTTACGGGCCTTAGCAGTCTTGGTTGTTTGTCATGGGGCTCCTTTTGTCTTCACAACACTTGGGTCACCTACCAAGTTGGCGGTAGAAGGAAGCTTCTCATTTGGATTGTGTCTTTTATGGAGTTTCATAATCAATCCAAAAATGTCTTCTCTGATTTCCATGAAGTCATCTCGATGTTTCGATGCTTTATCACATAGTGAAAAACAAAGCGTCGCTAGAGCACCGTACCTAACACTAGCAACCTTTTCAGATTCAATATCCTCGGCAGTAAGTGAACTAATGTATTCTTTTTTAGCATCTTTCGTCCACCTCTTGTGAATAAGAGTATTGGGAATACTGCTAATATGGTCATGTCTCATAGTACAAAAAATATGGGAACAAGGGATACCACAGCTCTCAAATAATCGACAATCACAAGCAAAGTTGTTAGTGCTTCTATCATACCGAACCTTATATTCAATAGCTGGCTCTTGATATTTGTTCATTCTCACCTCAATTTTGTTAGTATTATTTGAATGGCCGACAACGTTTAGTTTACTCGCTTCTAGTATCTCATTCCTTACCTCTTTAAACATATTATGGATAAAAATATTTGCTGCTTCCTTTTTGATGTCTTCGAAACATGTTAAAACTGGACTTGAGAACAATGACTTAAAATCAAATAATAGTTCATGTCCGATATTGCCTCACTGCCTCGTTAAGATTATGCATCAAATCCAAAAGATAACATTTTTCACTAATATAGTGCTTTATCAACGAATGAATTCCTTCACATTTTGACGTAGTCCTAATTCGACCAAAAACCGTGTCGTTCAAATATGCAGAAGCCCACATCCTTTTGATCTCGTATGTTTTTTTCACCCATTCGTTTTTAGAAAGTTTGAATTTTGATACTAAGCGATGCCATTTATCTTCAAACTCATCCGGAAAAAAATTCCCGTACATAAGGTGCTTTAATCCATGAAGAAACTCAGAATTTTTGATAGCTTCATACGCATTGCGATGTAAATGCCACGCACAAAGTCGGTGCGTTGCATTTGGCATCACCTCTCTAATTGCTCCTCTCATTGCAAGATCACCATCTGTCACCACTGCTGTTGGAAGTTTATTACCCATTATTTCAAGAAAAATCTTCAAAACTAATACATATGTCTCATGCTTCTCATCTGCTAGCAAGCCACAACCAAATATGCATATCTGACCGTGATGGTTAGTTCCTGAGAAGACAACCAATGGCTTGTTATATTTATTCTTCTGGTATGTTGTGTCAAATGCTAGTACATCGCTAAAACATTGATAATCGATTATGCTAGCTCCGTCAGCCCATACTAAATTTTCAAGTTTATTATCTTTCAGAGAAAATTTTCCTTGCAACAATGGATCCTCATCGGCCTTAGAAATCAAGTAACTCAATGCTGCATATGCATCACCATCTTTCACTTTAGCACGCCTTGATTTGTCAAAATGATTATACAAATTCTTCTTTGTAAAACCAATTTTTCCAGGTCCTCCCTTTTGCTTTAACATGAAACCCATTATATGACATGTTCTCACACCATAATCATGCAGACTGTTGGCTTGTGCTTTGTCGGCCTCGGTCATTACGTGATATGCAGGGACAAATTGTACATATTTAGGTGGAATAAGGTCATGATTGTGAGTCTCTTAAAATGCAGTGACTTTCCACTTCCTCAATTTCATATCATAGTGAAATCTAATTCTGGCTTGACACATTACACGTGTTATCGGCCTGTGGTCTCTTTTCCTATTCTCCATCTCCAAATACTTCTTTCTCCGTGTACCCTCTCTATTACAAACCATTTGTCTCATGTTAAGGTTGCCGTTGAAATCATAATCCTTTTCATCACACATTGCAACAAAACCATGTACTTTGGCATAATTTTTGTAGAATTGAACACGCTGCTCTACACTATCATGCTCAATACCCCAAATGTCATCCTTGGTCAACTCAGTTAACTTCTTCTCAACTTCACCAAATCCATCTCCAGGATCAACCATTTTCATAGCTTCATCAATTGTATCCTTCTTTTAAGATATATTGATATCATTCTCTTCACTAGAACTACTATACTCAAAACTCAAATCATCAAATTCAACAGAACTCTTTGTTGAATTTTTGTGAACACTCCCCATACTTGTGTTGTAAGTTTATTATTAACATAAAATGTAAAAAAAATGTATGAACACAATACTATTCAATTGCATCTAAGGAAATTTGCATAGTAAAAAAAATTATCACAATAAATAATAATACACAATCAATCAATGTAATAAAAAAATTATTAACTAATAGTAAACAAATGTAGATATACATAAGAAAAATTTGAATAAACACACCTATGTATTAGTTAATTTTAAGGTGTTTATAAGTTTATGATGATAGTTTTAAGCAATATTTAGTTTTCAAAGTTATAAAACAGCAGCTTAAATTTTTCAAAACTTCCCATTAAAAACTATATAATAATCCATGTTTGCCAAAAGTAATAAATATCAATAGAATAGACAAAATCTTAATAACTAATAAATTTCTAATTAAAATAAATATTATAAGGTTCATCTAGCGTTTCAAATACATATAATCATATTTGCTAATAATTCTCAAAACAAAATAATAATCCATGTTTGCCAAAAGTACACATATAATGTGCTTGAATATTTCTTCTTCGTACTTGGCCTATCCCAAATTCATTTTCAAGTGTCTCCAACTTCTTAACAATCCTTAAGTTTATTCTACTAGAAAAATATAATGAATTTTAAACAGCCACGTAATCTAAAACACCAAATATAAAATAAACTGGGCAACAACATAATTTTAGCGCAATAAGAGCCAATTAATTACAAATTCTAAAATGATACAAACTTATAACAAGATAATTAACCCATAAAAAAATATAATCTGATCTATATAACTAAATTATGCTAAGTTATCGTCAGCCTAACTATCAGATAAACCGTAAAATGTGTGTATAATCAATAATCCACAATAAGCATCTCAACTTGTCATGACAAAAGGGCCACATAAACAGTAAAAATGAAGTGTATAATAGAGTATAGAATATAGACTATAGAGGGACTGTGATCACATGCACTTGTTAATTGTTAGTTGTTACCTACTCTTAAGTTCTGATCTTAGCACTTTCCAGACATGAACATGTCAACATCAATAGTATAAGTCATCAAATGTGCAATCTAATTTTCAGCCAATTTCATTTTCTATATAAATCATACACCAAATAACAATCAGAGGCATGCAAACAAATCCAAACAAGTACTTACAAAACCTATACTCTCTGACTATGAGGAAGTCACAGAGGATCAACAACAAAACATAGCCAGTGACTATAAACTGGGTGGGATCTTCTGTGATGGCAGTGACGGCATTTCATTTTTCTAAAAGAAATTAAAAAGCATTGTAGACAAGAGTACATGAATATACAATAATTAGTTTTCTTTTTTTCTTCTCTCATATTTAGGATTTGGATGTTGGTTGTAATTTAGTTTTCTTAGGATTTTTTTTGTTATTATTGTTAATTTATCCTATTTATAATTTTATTAATACTTGCCTTTGAAAAGAAAAATGCTTCTCTTTACTTTTTACAATTGTCCTGTTTTGCATAAGGATAAGCATAAGAGAGAGTATGCAAAGGGAAATGGATTATTGCATGCAAGAACATAATGTATGAGTTTTTTTATTTCAAAAATAGAAAAAGCAAAATAAATATGTAACATACTATATTTATCTTTTTACACTTATTAAGTAATATATTGGGAAGAGAAGTGTGTTGTTCAAAGTCATGTAAATCTGATGTGTTTCACACTTTCACCCACATGTGATGCAAATAAGTCAAACTACTCGATTTGTTTGGTCACATGTAAAACAAGGTGAATTATATGGTAAAGATGTAAGTTTACATATCTTTCTTTTTATGTGATGAAAGAGAGATTAAAAATAATAGGATCTACATTTTGAACATTAATAAAATAATAAAAAATAACTATAAAAGAATTTTAATTCTCTCTCTATACAATCTTAATCTGTACAGTAGAGTGCCCCGTAAAACAAATACTTATATGTTAATAATTGAATCATCCGAATTGTAGCAAATCACATGACAGATTCAATTTTATGCATCTATCCATTAAGGGAGTGTTTGCTTTAGCATCTTGAAAGCACAGCAAGTATGTTTAATTTTTTTGAACGTTACAACTTTTTATATGGCTATCGATTAAATCATCTCGGCAGAGTTTGAGACTATATTACTGATAAACCACTATTTTATGGTTTATCTTATGCTTAATTGAGTGGATTTTATCAATCTTTTATACACTTATTCATATGATTTGCATGGTTTTACATTCTCCTTCCTGATTTTGTGCTATGATTGAAAACATGCTTCTTTGCCTTTTATTTTCTTTTATTTAAATCCTCTCTTATTATCGTTCGATGTCTTGATATGTGTGTTAAGTGATTTCAGGGATTACAGGACATGAATGGCTCAGAGGATGGAAAGGAAGCATGCAAAAGTGGAAGGAATACAAGAAGTTGAAGAAACTGCTAAGCTGTCCAACCTGACCTCTTTGCACTCAAACGATCATAACTTGAGCTATAGATGTCCAAATGACGCGGTTTCAGTTGCGTTAGAAAGCTAACATCTGGGGCTTCGCAACGATATATAATTTGTTATAGCTGCTTGATAAACCCCATTTGTAGGGTTTATCTTGTATTGATTTTGGGGATTTTATCACCTTTTACCCACATTTATTCAATGAAATAGCATGGTTTTGTATATTCTCCTTTAATTGTGCTTAAGAGTGAAAACATGCTTTTTAGGTCTTAAAATAGATAAATATAATTTACCTTGATTCCATTAGATGCCTTGATATGTTTGTTAAGTGGTTTCAGATTTAGGAGGCAAAGATTAGATCAAGGGAATGAAGAAAAAGCATGTAAAGTTGGAGAACTCATGAAGAAATGAAAGAACCGGAAAGCTGTCAAGCCAACCTCTTCGCACTTAAACGACTATAACTTGAGCTACAAAGGTCCAAATGATGCGGTTCCAGTTAGGTTGGAAAGCTAACATCAGGGGCTTCGAAACGATATAAGATTTGCTATGGTTGAACTACGCATGGTGATGCGTATGCGCATAGTACGCGCACGCGTCGTTGTGCCACCTGGTTCACTTAATGCAATCCGTGGGCCAGCGAATTCTCAAGCCTTGTGGGCCCAATCCAACTCATTTCTGATGCTATTTAACCCAAGGAGTGAAGAGAGAAACACAAGTTAGTTACCATTAGTTTAGTTTGGCTTAGTTTTAGTAGTTAGAGTTAGTTTCTAGAGAGAGAAGCTCTCACTTCTCTCTAGGATTAGGATTAGGATTAGGTTTAGTTCTTAGATCTAGGTTTTAATCTTTGCTTTCTTCCACTTCTATCTCTCAACTTTTTGTTGCTACATTCATCTTCTTCTACTCTTTTGTTGTAATTTCCTTTAGGTTGTTCTTATATTTTGTTGTAGATCTAGTATTGTTCCTTCTACTTTCTTCCAATTCAATAAAAGGTAATTCATAATAAATATGTTTCTTTTAATTGTTGTTGTTAATTCATTGCAATAAATGTTGTTAGATTATATTTTTGTTGTCAATTTGCTTTGCTTTTCTTTTGTGCCTTCCAAGTGTTTGATGAAATGCTTGGTTGGATTTTAGTATAGATTTTGTTCTTCTTGGCCTAGGTAGAGTAATTAGTGACTCTGGAGTTATCTAATTCCTTTGTTGATTGATAATTAGAAGTTGCTAATTGATTTGAATGCCTCTAAAGCTAGTCTTTCCTTTAGGAGTTGATTAAGACTTGAGGAATCAAATTGATTTGTCCACTTGACTTTCCTCCATGGTTAGAGGTTAACTAAGTGGGAGTAATGGACAATTTGTTATCACAATTGAGGAGGATAATTAGGATAGGACTTCTAGTTCTCATATCTTGCCAAGAGCTTTATTAGTTGTTAGTTTATTTTCTTTGCCATTTATATTTCTTGTCTAAAATCTCAAAAACCCCAAAATAACTCAACCAATAACAAGACACTTTATTGTAATTCCTAGGGAGAACGACCCGAGGTTTGAATACTTCGGTTTATAAATTTTAGGGGTTTGTTTTAGTGACAAACAACTTTTTGCATGAAAGGATTAGTGATTGGTTTAGAAACTATACTTGCAATGAGAATTCATTTGTGAAATTCTAAACCGTCAAAAATCCAATCATCAAAATGGCGCCGTTGCCGGGGATTTGCAATGGTGTCGTGTTATTGGTTATTGTATATATGTGAATAGTGTGAATATCTTGCTTTTTGCTTTATTTTCTAGTTTTTGTTAGTTTTATTTTGCTTTTCCATTATGAATTCTCACTTTGGCTATGATTTTGGTTCTAATTATGTTGTAGGAAATGAGAGCTTCAATGAGAATGTGTATCAAGGATGGGACAACCAAAGGTGGGAAGAGCTATATGCATATGATCAATCTTCATGGCAACAACCTCCACCAATGCACTATGAAGAAGAGCCATTCTATGATGCATATCAATCCAATGGCTATGGTGAATCACCTTGTGACTTTCAAGAACCACCACCATATGCCTATGAACCATATCCTCAACATAACTCTCAACCATACTCACAAGCCCCTTCTTACCAACCACCTTCATATGACCCTAATCCATATCTATCCTACCAACAACCATATGAGCCATATGAACCACATATAGAGCCACCTCCTCCATATTATTACAAAGATGAACCACCTCCAATAAATGAAAATTTCCAACCACAAGACGAATTCTACCTTCCACCACAACCTCCCATGGAAGAATACTCATATCCATTGAACCAAGAGCCACATGATCCTAATCATATTATCCAAGAGGAACAAGAGTCAAGGGATCATCTCAAGGAAGCATTGGATCAATTTCAAGCAACCATGGAGTGTGTTGTGCAACAAGTGGAAAGAATGGAAAATATTGAACCACCACAACTCTACCAAGAAGAACCACCTTTTTATTATGAACCCTTTCCCCAAAATGAGGAACCCTTCCACCCACCCCAATCTCTAATGGATGAAACCCTTTGTGTTCTTGTTCAAGGGCAAGAAGAGATGAAAAGGGATGTGCAAAATTTCATGGCCGCCTTGGATGCGGTAACAAATCAATTAACCTCCCAATGCTTGAACACTCAAGGAACTCCCATGGCTACATGTGGAGAATCAAATGAAGAACATAGCATGAAGGAGAGATTGGAAACTCCGGTGGGAAATGAGGAAAGTTGCTTTGTATTGGAACAATTGGAGGAAGCTTTAATTGTTGAAGACAAGGAAGAAGTGGTAGAAGACTTAGGAGATGCGGAGCCTCCATGGGAACATAGAGTTGAAGAAAACCCCTCCAAGATGATTGAATTTGATGCTAGGGAGGAAAGTGCACACCTTCCAAGGCATATTCCATATGAAGATTTGGATGGGATAAAGAAAGAATTAAGTTCCCTTGGTGATGAAGATCAAGCATCAAGTCCTAGTGGTAGAGAATCCTTTGAACTTGAAGAACCTTCTCCCGTTGGATTTGAAAGCATTGAGGAGGTAAATTTTTCTCACCCTCCCTATTATGATTTGAGTAAGGGAAAAGGTTTAGATAAAGTTGTTGAACAAAGGATTGGGATTAAGAGATCTTGTGAAGAGGTGGAAGTCCTTAGAAATAAAAGGATGGGAGTGGAATACGCTTTGTCAAGATCGTTGGAAGCATCTTTGCCTAGGTTACCATCTACACCTTCATTTGAGTGGGTAAAATTCATTTCTATTAGCTTTATTGTACCACTCGAGTAGGGCTTGCTTGAAACAGATGGTCAACTTAGGATTCTTTGTGGGATGAAGCGTAAGCGAAAGATGTTTCGTGGTTGGCATTGTAAATCAAGGCTCACTTTGGTTGATACTTCAAGGGTTGAATACAAAGGTGGGAATAGTGCTCAAATATATGGGTCTAGGAGGATTGTTGGGCACTTCATAGAGAATTCACCTTACTCACCACTCGGATGGACCAATAATGATGATCAACTTCAAGACGGGTGTGAAGATAAAGTGTGGGACCCCGGATTAGAAAACGATGATCAACTTTTGGAGCCCCAAGCTTGTGAAGAACTCCATCAACACTTGGATCAATCCATGAGAAATCTTGGGGCACTGACGTTAGGATTTTTGCCACTAAAGAATGTCATAAAAACAGTCGCGTTGTAGATATAGTCTCTAAACCAACAAAAATCCCTTCGTACAAACGTTTTGGTTGTCACAAGTAACAAACCCCTTAAAAATTGTTAACCGAGTATTTAAACCTCGGGTCGTCTTCTCAAGGAATTGCAGGGAGGTATGTTCTTATTATTGGCTATGGAGATTGTAAATTGGGGGTTTTGAGAATTTAGGCAATGGGCACAAGCATATTTTCAAAGCAATAAAAATAAATAAATAAATGTAAAATAAACTCTTGGCAAGGTATGGAGAACTGGAGGTCCTATCCTAGTTATCCTTATCAACTGTGATGAGAATTGGATTCTTCCCCCACCTTATTAACCTCTAACTATGAAGGTAAGTTAAGTGGATGAATTCCAATTTTCAATCAACAATGAGTTTAATAACTCAAGAGTTACCAATTATTTAACCAAAGCCAAGAATGTAAAAAGCTAAATTAAAATCATAAATATCTGGAATACCTTCAATTCATTCAAAGCAGTAAAATCTAAAACTAACAATATTAATAAGCCAATTGGGCAATAGGAAAATCCAAATTATTTAAATAAAAGACAGCAATCATCAATCTGAAATATCTCAAATAACATTAAATTAAAAGAGTAATCTGTAACATGGAAGAATTCTTAAATTAAATTGGAATAAATAAAAATAAAGAACCTGGGATTGAGAGCTACTCCTAAAACTAAGAGAAATCCTAAATCCTAAGAGAGAGAGGAGAGAATATCTCTCCCTCTGAAAACTACATCTAAAAATAATAGAAAGAGAATTAAGAATGGCATCCTTATGAATGGGTGCATTCCTCCACTTTATAGCCTCTAATCTGTGTTTTCTGGGCCGAGAACTAGGTCAGAAACAGCCCAGAATTCGCTGGTCTCGAATTCAACCACGCTGGATTTTCGTCACTGCGACGCGGCCGCATGGAGCACGCGGTCGCGTCACCTAGCGTCAAGGCTACTATGACATATTATATATCAAATCGAAGCCTCTGACGTTAGCTTTCCAACGCAACTGGAACCGCGTCGTTTGGACCTCTGTAGCTAAAGTTATAACCGTTTGAGTGCAAAGAGGTCAGACTGGACAGCTTAGCAGTTTCTCCAACTTCTTGCATTCTTTCCACTTTTGCATGCTTCCTTTCCATCCTCTGAGTTATTCCTGCCTTGTAATCTCTGAAAATACTTAACACACACATCAAGGCATCTAATGGTAATAAGAGAGGATTAATAATAAGCAAATATAAGTCCAAAGAAACATGTTTTCAATCAAAGCACATAATTAGGAAGGCAGATGTAAAACCATGCAAATAGTATGAATAAGTGGGTAAAGAGTTGATAAAAACCACTCAATTGAGCACAAGATAAACCATGAAATATGGGTTTATCAACCTCCCCACACTTAAACACTAGCATGTCCTCATGCTAAGCTCAAGAGAAGCTATAAAGATGAAGAGGAATGGTAGGATGTATGAAATGCAATCCTATCTATATGAATGCAACTACATGCAAAATGTTTCTACCTACTTGGTATAAAATAAATAAGTTCTCCAAGACAGACATAAATCAGATTTCACTAATTCAAATCATAAAAATCAAGTAAACTTGTAAGAAGACAGCTCATGAAAGCAAGGAACATAGAATTAAGCACTGAACCCTCACTGGTAGTGTATATCACTCTAGTCTCTCAAGTGTATAGGGTAAATCACTATACTCTTCCCTAGTCATGCTTTCTAAACCTTGTTCTTCATCTAACCAATCAACAAAAATTTAGTGTACCAATGCAAACATCATGAGGTCTTTTTCAAGGTTGTAATGGGGCTAAGGTAAGGGTAAAGGTATATATATGGCTAAGTGAGCTATAAATTGAATCTTTGACTAGCCAAGCTCTCACCTAACATACATACATTCTATATAACTTTAAAATCATACCTAGCTACCCATAATTCCCACTTTTGTATGATTCCTATACTCATGTACCAAACTTTTCTTTTTAATTTATTACATATGCATTGATTTTTTTTTTCATTAACTTAACATTGGGGTAATTTTGTCCCCTTATTTATTATATATATATATATATATATATATTTTTTTTTTTTTGGAGAAATAAACATAACTTATCAATGCACATGGATTTTTTATTATTTTTCTATTTTGGTTTTTCATGAGTAGGTTCCCAAATTCTCAATATTCAAATAAGTTATAAACATGACACATTCCCTTATTAACCCAAGTTCCCACAATTTTCCCACACTTAGTTGATGCACAATCCCTATCTTAAGCTAACCAAAGATTCAATTGGGATATTTAATTATTTTTCTGCTTTAAGCCTAGTGATGTGGTAAAATACAGAACAAGAGGGGATTAAAAGGCTCAAAGTGGCTGACAAGGGTGATTTAAAGGGTAGGCTTATTTGGGATAAGTGAGCTTAAAACAAGTAATGGCCTCAATCATATGCAAACATGTAAATACATTAAATAATGGACATATAGGTTGGAACAAAATATAGATTACAATCATAGAGAAGAAAACACACAGGAATAAAAATTTATGGTTAAATAATGTAACCATGTAAATAAGCTCAAAATCTCACAGGTTGTGTGTTCTTTAGCTCAAAAACCATGTTCCAAATACAACTTCCAAACAAGTTTAACACAAAAAAAAAATTTAAAATTTTTTTATTTAAATTAGTGAAATTTTTTTCAAAAATAGGATCTTTAAAAAGAGATTTATTATTTTAACCAAGTAGTAACTAAATGCACAAAATCAAATAAATATGCAATCAAATATGCAGATGCAACAATGAACAAATAAAGAAAATAAGATTATTGGTGTTGAAAAGAAAGTACTAACCCACGGAGATCGGTATCGACCTCCCCACACTTAAAGGTTGCACCGTCCTCGGTGCATGTTGAGATTTGCAGGTGGATGGGTTGTTTCAACTATTGCTTTTCTCTAAGGATTGTGCAGATGGGCTTGTTTGTCTCTCCCATTAAGAAGCTTTTCCTCTCCCTTTGTGGTGGCCATCCTGAAAGAAGAGGGAAAAGAAAAAGTAACCCAAAAATAAAGATAGAAAATAAATAAAATATGGGTGTTAATGCCAGATAATAAGGGTCTCAATTACATGGTAGCTACAACATGCAAGTAAGAAAATAATAGAAGTACATGGCAGATCAAAAAATTTGCAACATAGGGAAGAGAGTAGGTAATGAAAGACAATGTAAGTTCATGTCAATGCAAAAGGAATAGCAGTGATATAAAAATTAGCATTGATTTAAATAATATTACCCAATCAGAATAAAACAAGTTATGAAGCAACCAAATTAATTCAAGAGAAAATTGCAACAGTGAAATAAGAAAATTTTAACACCAAGAGAAAAATAATTAATTTTAGAAAATAAAATAAAAATATGCACAAAATTAAGATGCAATGAATGAAATATGCAAATAGAATGGAGGTGAAGGAAAATAAGGAAAGAAGAAGAAAGAAATAAGAAAAGAGAAGAAAAATAAGGAATAGAGAAGAAAGAATAAGAAAATTGGCTAATCTGGATATTCTGTGCGCCGCTTGTGACGCGGTCGCATGAGTGACGCGGTCGCGTGGTGCGCAAGAAGGTCAGGTGACGCGAACGCGTGGGTCACGCGATCGCGTGGCCTGTTTTGTGCGATTAGCACGAGTGCAGCCTCGCGGTCGCGCAACTCTCTGTTTGAAACTCTTTTTGCCAAAATTATGGGTGACGCAATCGCGTGGTCGACGCGATCGCGTGAGTGGCCATCTTTTAAAAATGACGCGGACGCGTGGGGCACATGTTTGCGTGGGAGGGCTTGGGCTTCCAGCACGAGTCCAGCCCAACTCCAGCACAACTTTCGGCCATGTACCCTTTTGACGTCGATTTTCAGGTCACGCGGCCGCATAGGTGACGCGGTCGCGTGGGAGGCCAGTCTTCCCCTGTGACGCGGACGCGTCAGCGACGCGGTCGCGTGGGATGAATTGTGCCATTGGCACGCCTCCAGCGCTGCTCCTGCATAACTTTCTGTTCAATTTATTATTCTCTCATATCCTTGCGATCGCGTCGCGTAGCGAAATTTTTTTTTTTTGTAATCTGAAACATGCAAAATGCAGTGTTAATATGAATGTGATGCAAAACTCCAGGTTCAATATAACAAAATAAAATAAAATTCAAAAACAAACAAAACTAAATAAAATTAAAATTGAGAAAGGAATGATTATACCATGGTGGGTTGTCTCCCACCTAGCACTTTTAGTTATAGTCCTTAAGTTGGACATTTGATGATATTCCTACTATGGTGGCTTGTGCTTGTACTGATCCAGGAATCCCCACCAATGTTTGTATTTCCAATAACCTCCGGGATCCCAAACTAGGCGCAGAAAGCCTTCAAGTAAGTTAAAGCATGTGACAAGGCCCCAAGAGTGCTGATTTCTAGATTGAATTCCGGGGTCCCAGACCTTGCCTTTGCACCCGTCTTCTTGTTGATTATCATGATTCCATCCGGGTAGCAAGCAATCTGAATTCTCACTAAAGCGGCCAAACAACTTCCTAGACCCATTCAGTTGAGCTCTATACCAACCCTTACGTTTAAGCTTAAAGCTTCCAACCATGATGAACCTTGCAGGACAATTCTTACCACTGACCATTTTCCTCTTACTCTTAATGCCACAAAGAGCACTAAGTTGACCATCCGTCTCCAGTAGCCCATATTCAAGTGGGATTAGAAAGCTATAGGATATGAATTTTACCCACTTGAATGTTGTTAAGGATGATGGCAACTTAGGGGGAGGTGTTTCCAACAACTTTGGCAAGGTAATTTCAAGCTCCACTCCCTTGTGCTCTTCTTTGACATCTTCTACCTCTTGATCAACCTCTACAAAATCTTCAACCATAATCTGCCTTGGAGGTTGTATGCTCTTCTCAACATCAACATCAAACACCGTGGAAGGAGGCTCTGTGACTGGACTTTCCAATGGAGGTACAGCATCTCTTAAGTCTGCAACCACTTCTTCCTTTTTAATAATTGCTGCTTTGTCCAGGTATTTAAGTATAAAATCGTACTCATCCTCGATTTTTTTCTTTTTATGACAACTCCCTTCAACTATTCTTTCATCTTCAAGGGTCTGTCCTACCCTTGCCCGTAGCGCCTCCTCTAGCTCTTTATGAAGTATGGATTCGCGAAGATGATTCCTTCTTTCCTGTTCCATATCAATAGCATAATTGGGATTGTAACACCCTACCATACAGAGTCTTATGCTTAAGTCATAATTCAGAGATGGCAAGGTATTACGACCTCTAAAATAAAAATTAGTACGTATAGTAGTATGAATGATTGATTATAACTAGGAGCCTTTGTAGAAAAAGGGGTAAACAAAAAATCGTAACTCAAAAGCGCAACACTCCGACCGATAACGTAACGAACAAGGATAAACCAACGCGAGATTATATATATACAAAGGAGTGTCAAAAATAGGAATATCAAGACTCAAAATCCGGCTGCGAAGATAACCGGTCCGAGCATAGCAATATATACATATGATAAAATAAGGAAAACCCCAAAGGAAACCCAAAGGGACACAAATACATAAAACCTATTCTCCAAAATCTCCCATAAGAGGAGTCATCACAGTTTGTATTATTTAATGGAGATAAAAGTATCTAAGCAAAACATATAAACTAAACAGAGTCCCCAAGAACAAGGAATCTTCGCGAATCTAGATGTCTCCAGCATGCTACAGCGGGAAACCTCACGTCCTGCATCTGAAAACCACAAAATCCGCATGGGTGAGAACCAGAGGTCCCCAGCATGGTGACAACTTCCACATATATAATACATAATAATAGAGGAAAGCCAAAGGCAATCCTAGAACTTCCCCCAGAAAATATCAAAGCTTATAAACAAGCTAAACCATATAAGGGCATCTGACCAAAGATTCTTCAGTCTAACTAATACTTCCCTTTCCAATTCCTTCAAACCTCCCAACCACCAGCAGGAGTATATTATAGCAAACACAGTTATATCAGACAAAGAATATACAAATAGGAGCAGTTAAGACATTTAGACAATTAGCAAGTAATATGCAGTCAAATAGGCAATCTCAAACAATTCACATATTATGCATATGATGAATGCCTGTCCCTAGTAGCCGATGATATCATCTTGTCGGTTATAGAGCCAACCCGACAAGTCCTGGTCGCTAACCATTGGACTGTCCCTCTGTCGCGCATCCCCAACTCGAGTTATACTCGTTATAAACTTGATCATAAACATGATCCATATCCATCACCCTCACTGGTGAATATTTCGGGGGCGAGCTCATCCGGGTCTTTCACAGTGCCCGGCCACACTTACGACATAGGGTCAACAGAGTCTCGAGCCTCCACCTGGAGCACGTGGTGGCTAGCCACTGCTTCCTCCCAGGGATCTCGTTCCTCTGATAGTGGAAGTGCAAATCTCAATTATCAATAATTCAGCATAAACATGCATGAATTCTCATCCATGGATCAACATCCATATCAGCCATCCGGCTCACGGTTCAGTCCAGAACCAGCCAATATTCATATCATACACAGCCCTTCCGGCTCACGGTTAAATCCATAACCAGCCATCCGGCTCACGGTTAAATCCATAACCAGCCGTTTCATTAACAATTATAGCCTTTCGGCCCATGGCATAACAAGCACTTCCACCACCATCCTCCGCATCTCACATAATCATCTTGATCCTCATTGATCATACATTTTTCCCTTGCTTCACTCGCAAGTTACCTCATTCACTAGCCCCTTTTTAATAGCTAGGCATGTCATAATGATTTAAGACATAAATGGTGAGATCGGAGGCTTAGAAGTATGAAATTTGGCTTTGAAAACTCAAAAATCAACTTTGGGATGAAAACAGGGCCGCGCGTACGCGCACTCCACGCGCACGCGTGGATGGCCTCAAAAACTCATCGACGCGCAAGTGTCATCCACGCTAACGCGTGGATTCCAAAATTTGCCAATCGACGCGCACGCGTCAACCATTCGTACGCGTGGGTGTTCTCATGCCCTAGGCAAAACACTGGCACAGTTCTGGCATAACTCTCTGGAAAATGGCTGGGCATTGGGTGCAGCACAATCGGCGCGCCCGCGCACATCACGCGCACGCGTGGATGGCGCTTTCTGGAAGATCGGTGCGTACGCGCCAGGTGTGCCCACGCGCAAGGGGTCATTCAGCTAAAAATTTTCTAAGTTAAAAGCTGTAGAATTCACAGATTTACACCCCAATCTTCCAACGGACCTAACTTCCTCATTTTAAATCGTTTTTCACACGTTCTTCGAACGGCATGGACATCCCGGATCCAATTTCATTTCTAAACAGATTTGGTACAAAACGGAGATCCGTAGTCCAAGTTATGTCCCGCCAAAGTGTGCCCAAAAACCATATTTTCATACAAAACCACAATATGCCATTTTCAAAACAAGCCATTTTCAACTCTTTTCAAAATCAATCAAAACATGCCATTTTCATCCCTTTTCTTTGAAATCAATCAAAATGTATCAAATTCAACATCAAGCCTTCTCAACTCACACATTGACACATTACCACAATTTACCAAAATCACTATCTCATCATTTTACCCCACTTCACCCAAGTGGCTCAAACTCAAACACATTGACATATCATATACTATTCCTCATGCCAATTCTCAACAACACCAATTCCAATAAATCATTATTGTACACAATCAACATCATACTCACCATCAACATGGTTCAACCCACAATTCAACCATAACCACTCAACAAGCATATATTACAACATGCATATTCCTCATACATCATACCATCAAGGCATCATTAATCATGATCACATATATGACCACATCATATATATCAACCATTCAACAACATCAACAATTCAATGCCTATCTTAGGGCCTCTAGCCTAAGTATTTCCTACCACATTACATATTAGATATGGGAAACCGAAACCATACCTTAGCCGAATTTCCCAAGCTCCCCCGGAGCACTTCCAAACCACTTATCCACAAGCTCTCAAGGCCTCAACACCTCCAAGAACAGATTTTTCACCACCAAACCCTTTCCAAGCTTTTCAAAGTCACCAATCAGGCTCCAATATCCACACATACACAACCTAAGCCACAACCATCATACCCATACACAACATCTCAAAACCCAAACATCATAAAATCACAAATTACACTAGGGTTGAAAGTCGTACCACACCCAAGGTTCAAGGAGACAAGATTAACCTTCTCCTTCAAGAGAGTTGGGTCCTATAACATCAAAGAACCCAAAATCTCAACATTTTACCCATGAAACTCGAAATTAAGGGCTGGAATTTCGAACAGAAACACGTGGCTTACCTCAAGATTAATTGTATGGGTTTTGTAGAGCTCTCCGCGGTGAACGTGTGGCCGCAATCGGAGCTCTAGATCAAAAGTTATGGTGGTTTGAAGATCAAGTGAGAGATAGAGGTTTGAGAGAGTGTTCTTCCCCCATTTCCTCTCTTTTCAGCGTGTTTGGTGTTGTGTGAGGAGAGAGAGTGCTGAAAACTAGGGTGTTGGTTTAGTTATGTTGGGCCAAGGGCCCACTTGGGTCCGGTTGGCCCGGTTTGGCCCGTTCGGTCCAATCTTGGTTCGATTTCTATAAAATTGGTACCGAAATTCTCGTCTCAGTCTCCTCTATCATATTTAGCCATAAAAATCACATTTTAGGCTTTCTAGAATAAATTCTCATTTATGGGTTAATTAGCCGTTAATTAACCGGGTTTTACATTCTACCCACCTAATTGGGAATTTTGCCCACAAAATTCAAATGCAATTACCTGAGAATAAATGCGGATAATCCATTCGCATCTCCGACTCAAGTTCCCAAGTGTGTTCCTCAACACCGCCTCGACTCCATGCCACTTTGACTAATGAAACATATTTTCCACGCAACCGTTTGATACTAGTATCATCAATTCTGACCGGAGCCACTGGAAGCGTCAAATCTTCCCTTAACTGAACCGACTCAGGTTCTAACACATGGCTAGCATCAGGAGTGTACTTCCGAAGCTGCGACACGTGAAACACGTCGTGCAGGTTCGAGAGATAAGGTGGTAGAGCCATCCGATACGCCACCGGTCCAACCCTCTCCAGGATCTGAAATGGACCAATGTATCGAGGATTCAACTTCTTTGCCTTAATCGCCCTACCTACTCCTGTAGTTGGAGTAACCTTAAGGAAAACATGGTCTCCTTCCTCAAATTCTAAGGGCTTTCGCCTCTGATCGGCGTAACTCTTTTGACGACTCTGCGCCGTAAGCATCCTATCTCGGATTTTCTTGACTTGTTCAGTAGTCTCAGCTATCATTTCCGGTCCCAACAAGCTTTTCTCTCCAGCTTCATACCAACATAGCGGAGATTGACATTTTCTCCCATACAAGGCCTCATACGGAGCCATTCCGATGCTCGCATGATAACTATTATTGTATGCAAACTCCACCAATGGCATATACCGATCCCAACTCGCCGGTTGGTCCAAAACACAAGCTCTCAACATATCCTCTAGTGTTTGGATCGTCCTCTCAGATTGACCGTCTGTTTGAGGATGGTAAGCCGTGCTCAAGCTTAATCGGGTTCCAAAAGCCTTCTGAAATGCACCCCAAAACCTTGAAGTGAAACGAGGATCTCTATCAGAGATTATAGTAGCAGGTACACCTTGAAGTCTCACAATCTCCTTTATGTATAACCGTGCTAGCTCCTCAAGGGTGTAAGTCATACAAATGGGCAAAAAGTGAGCTGACTTCGTCAGTCGGTCCACAATCACCCAAATAGCATCAAAACCAGCCCTAGTCCTTGGCAATCCTGACACAAAGTCCATTGCAATACTTTCCCACTTCCATTGTGGAATCTCTAAAGGTTGCAACATACCGGCAGGCTTTTGATGTTCAATCTTTACCTTTTGACAAGTTAAGCACTTTGAAACATATTCCGCCACATCATTCTTCATACCCGGCCACCAAAACATCGCCTTTAAATTATGGTACATCTTAGTACTGCCCGGGTGAATGGAGAATCCGCTTTTGTGTGCCTCCTTTAAGATATCATGCCTCAAGGTGCCAACATCCGGCACAATGATCCTACCCTTGAATCTCCATAACCCATCTTTTTCTTCCGACACTCTCCACTGTTTTCCTTGCTCAATGGCCGGTAACACTTTCCATAACGCTTCATCATCTTGATGAGCCTTTAGGAGTTCGGACTTAAAGTCACTTGAGATTTCTAGTCGGCTCAAACACAAAGTTCCGGATACTTCTCGAGCACTAATTTTAAGACTCTCGAATCCCTTGAGCAACTTCTCCTCTTGAAGCATCATCCAAGCCGCATATAATGACTTCTGACTCAACGCATCCGCCACTACGTTTGCCTTTCCCGGATGGTAATGCAACTCGAAGTCGTAGTCCTTCAACAATTCCATCCACCTTCTCTGCCTCATATTAAGCTCTTTCTGATCAAAGAGATACTTCAAGCTCTTATGATCAGAGAAAACTTGGAACTTAACCCCATAGAGATAATGCCTCCACACCTTCAAGGCAAACACAACCGCAGCGAGTTCCAAATCGTGCGTAGGGTAACTAACTTCATGAGGTCTCAACTGTCGTGAGGCATACGCCACCACATTACGATGCTGCATCAGCACGCACCCTAAACCCTTTAATGAGGCATCACAATACACCTCAAATGGCTCGTTCGGCTCGGGTAACACTAACATAGGTGCAGTGGTTAACTTTTTCTTCAATGTCTGAAAGCTCTCCTCGCATTCAGGAGTCCAAACAAACGGAGTGTCTTTGCGGGTTAACTTTGTCATTGGCAAAGCTATCTGTGAAAAGCCCTTGATAAACCTTCGGTAATAGCCAGCTAAACCCAGAAAACTCCTTATCTCTGTTACGGTGGTTGGTTGTTTCCAATCCATCACAGCCTCCACCTTAGTTGGGTCTACGGCTATTCCCTTCTTACTCACCACGTGACCCAAAAACTTCACCTCACTCTTCCAAAATTCACACTTAGACAGTTTTGCATAGAGTTTCTTCTCCTTTAGAATCTGCAACACGGTCCTCAAGTGTTCTGCATGCTCTTCCTCGGTCTTGGAATAAATCAGTATGTCATCGATGAAGACAACAACGAATTTATCCAGAAACGGACGGAAAACTCTATTCATGTAATCCATGAATACCGCAGGAGCGTTCGTCAACCCAAAAGACATTACAGTGTACTCGTAATGACCATAACGAGTCCTAAAAGCGGTCTTAGGGATATCCTCACCCCTCACCCTTATCTGGTGATAACCGGATCGCAAATCCATCTTGGAGAAAACTCCAGCTCCTTGTAACTGATCCATGAGATCATCAATTCTTGGCAATGGGTACTTATTCTTTATTGTAACCTTGTTCAACTGCCTGTAATCCACACAGAGCCGCATACTCCCATCTTTCTTCTTCACTAATAGCACTGGAGCGCCCCACGGAGAGACACTTGGCCGTATAAAATTCTTTCCCAACAAATCCTCTAACTGAGACTTTAGCTCGTTCATCTCTAACGGTGACATCCTATAAGGAGCACTTGAGATTGGTCCCGCCCCGGGCACCAATTCAATAGCAAACTCAACCTCTCGGTTAAGTGGAAACTCATCAATATCATCGGGAAACACTTCCGGAAACTCACACACAACCGGAATCTGTTCCAACCTTTGATCATCACCTGAAACGCCCGCAGTTAACAACAGGATACCCTGACATTCGATTCCAGAACAGTTCACCATCATTGAATTCAAGTAATAATTATTCACCACGACTGGCCCTTCTGTATCTTCCGGCATAAAGTACACCGACTTTGTAGAACAATCAAGCAGAACATGGTTCTTAGATAACCAATCCAATCCCAAGATAAGATCAAGGCCGATCATCGGTAAGCAGACTAAATTATGAACAAAACCACGCTGCTTGAACCTAAAGGAAATTTCCGGGCATCCTAGCCTAGTTACCGTGGCTTCATGGGTAGCATTGTACACTCTTAGATCATAACCTAAGGTTACAATCTTCAAGCCTAACTCATGGGCTTTCTCAAATGCAATGAATGAATGTGATGCTCCCGAATCAAATAAAGCATTTAAAGTTTGACCAGCCATTTCACAGTTACCTCAAATAAGTGTCTCGGATCCCTCAGCTCCTACAGCTGAAGTGGTGAACACCCGACCAGTCTGTTGTGCCTTCCCAGCACCTTGTTTCTGCCTCTCCGGACAACTGGCGGCTTTATGCCCCGCTTTTCCACAATTGTAGCACAAACCCCATCCGGCCTTGCATGGTACTCCCGGATGGTGATTCCCACACCTAGTGCAAGCTTGATCATTCTGAGGCTGCTTCCCAAACTTCTTTCCTTGGAAGTTGTTGTTGTTGTTGGGCCTCCTGAAAGAGCTTCCCCTCTTGAAAGACGGACCTCTAGGTGCAAAGCTCTTCCCTCGGTTCTGTGGAAATGAACCTTTGTGACTCCCTTTCTCAGCGGTTGCCCTTTTCACACACTCCTCAGCAACCCTACACTTGTTCACTAATTCGGAGAAAGTCCTAATCTCCATTGGTCCCACTGAACTGAAGATGTCACTTCGGAGTCCTCCTTCATACTTAACACACTTCCATTCCTCATATTCCACCGGAGTCCCTTGGCACATACGAGAGAACCTGAACAGCTCCTCAAACTTGTCAGTATACTCTGATATGGACATAGTACCCTGCTTCAGCTGTAACAATTCAAGTTCCTTAGCCGTCCTGGCAGAAGTCGGAAAGTACTTCTTATAGAACTCTTCTTGAAAAACATTCCAGGTGATATAGTCATCACCCTGCTGCAGAAAACGTCGGATGCCTTGCCACCAATGCGACGCTTCACCGGTGAGCATATAGGTGGCAAACTCGACACGCTGTCCTTCAGGTACCACTTGTGCTTGCAGTGCTCGCTCTATAGCCTGAAACCATGTATCAGCCTCAGTCGGGCTAGTAGTTCCCTTGAACTTAGGCGGATTAACCTTCAAAAAGTTTGCCAAGGTCATCGGACCCTGAACTCCACCTCCATCATTACCATGGTTGTTCATCTGTTGACCAAGAGCCTCAGCAGTGGCTTGCATAGCAGCAGCCATGTTCTCCAATGCAGCCATAAAGTTCACCGGGTCATTAGGGTTATTCTCCGGTGCACGAGCATTCGTACGACCTCTCGCACTACCTCTACCGCGTCCACGAGGCGCCATCTGGTTCCTATACATACCCAACAATCGATATTAAGTTGATCAGTCTCAATATCGGAAGTCTAGTGCTTCAAAGTCCCAAATGCATGCTCATGAACGTTTATGCCAATTATATCAAGCAGATATACTAATAGCACATAACACACACACAGAGAATGCACAGAAGCATAGTCAGTCCATCCCTCAGGCTCTACAGGAACGAACTGCTCTGATACCATAATGTAACACCCTACCATACAGAGTCTTATGCTTAAGTCATAATTCAGAGATGGCAAGGTATTACGACCTCTAAAATAAAAATTAGTACGTATAGTAGTATGAATGATTGATTATAACTAGGAGCCTTTGTAGAAAAAGGGGTAAACAAAAAATCGTAACTCAAAAGCGCAAAACTTCGACCGATAACGTAACGAACAAGGATAAACCAACGCGAGATTATATATATACAAAGGAGTGTCAAAAATAGGAATATCAAGACTCAAAATCCGGCTGCGAAGATAACCGGTCCGAGCATAGCAATATATACATATGATAAAATAAGGAAAACCCCAAAGGAAACCCAAAGGGACACAAATACATAAAACCTATTCTCCAAAATCTCCCATAAGAGGAGTCATCACAGTTTGTATTATTTAATGGAGATAAAAGTATCTAAGCAAAACATATAAACTAAACAGAGTCCCCAAGAACAAGGAATCTTCACGAATCTAGAAGTCTCCAGCATGCTTCAGCGGGAAACCTCACGTCCTGCATCTGAAAACCACAAAATCTGCATGGGTGAGAACCAGAAGTCCCCAGCATGGTAACAGCTTCCACATATATAATACATAATAATAGAGGAAAGCCAAAGGCAATCCTAGAACTTCCCCCAGAAAATATCAAAGCTTATAAACAAGCTAAACCATATAAGGGCATCTGACCAAAGATTCTTCAGTCTAACTAATACTTCCCTTTCCAATTCCTTCAAACCTCCCAACCACCAGCAGGAGTATATTATAGCAAACACAGTTATATCAGACAAAGAATATACAAATAGGAGCAGTTAAGACATTTAGACAATTAGCAAGTAATATGCAGTCAAATAGGCAATCTCAAACAATTCACATAGTATGCATATGATGAATGCCTGTCCCTAGTGGCCGATGATATCATCTTGTCGGTTATAGAGCCAACCCGACAAGTCCTGGTCGCTAACCATTGGACTGTCCCTCTGTCGCGCATCCCCAACTCGAGTTATACTCGTTATAAACTTGATCATAAACATGATCCATATCCATCACCCTCACTGGTGAATATTTCGGGGGCGAGCTCATCCGGGTCTTTCACAGTGCCCGGCCACACTTACGACATAGGGTCAACAGAGTCTCGAGCCTCCACCTGGAGCACGTGGTGGCTAGCCACTGCTACCTCCCAGGGATCTCGTGCCTCTGATAGTGGAAGTGCAAATCTCAATTATCAATAATTCAGCATAAACATGCATGAATTCTCATCCATGGATCAACATCCATATCAGCCATCCGGCTCACGGTTCAGTCCAGAACCAGCCAATATTCATATCATACACAGCCCTTCCGGCTCACGGTTAAATCCATAACCAGCCATCCGGCTCACGGTTAAATCCATAACCAGCCGTTTCATTAACAATTATAGCCTTTCGGCCCATGTCATAACAAGCACTTCCACCACCATCCTCCGCATCTCACATAATCATCTTGATCCTCATTGATCATACATTTTTCCCTTGCTTCACTCGCAAGTTACCTCATTCACTAGCCCCTTTTTAATAGCTAGGCATGTCATAATGATTTAAGACATAAATGGTGAGATCGGAGGCTTAGAAGTATGAGATTTGGCTTTTAAAACTCAAAAATCAACTTTGGGATGAAAACAGGGCCGCGCGTACGCGCACTCCACGCGCACGCGTGGATGGCCTCAAAAACTCATCGACGCGCAAGCGTCATGCACGCTAACGCGTGGATTCCAAAATTTGCCAATCGACGCGCACGCGTCAACCACGTGTACGCGTGGGTATTCTCATGCCCCAGGCACAACACTGACACAGTTCTGGCATCACTCTCTGGAAAATGGCTGGGCATTGGGTGCAGCACAATCGGCGCGCCCGCGCACATCACGCGCACGCGTGGATGGCGCTTTCTGGAAGATCGGCGCGTACGCGCCAGGTGCGCCCACGCGCAAGGGGTCATTCTGCTAAAAATTTTCTAAGTTAAAAGCTGTAGAATTCACAGATTTACACCCCAATCTTCCAACGGACCTAACTTCCTCATTTTAAATCGTTTTTCACCCGTTCTTTGAACGGCATGGACATCCCGGATCCAATTTCATTTCTAAACAGATTTGGTACAAAACGGAGATCCGTAGTCCAAGTTATGTCCCGCCAAAGTGTGCCCAAAAACCATATTTTCATACAAAACCACAATATGCCATTTTCAAAACAAGCCATTTTCAACTCTTTTCAAAATCAATCAAAACATGCCATTTTCATCCCTTTTCTTTGAAATCAATCAAAATGTATCAAATTCAACATCAAGCCTTCTCAACTCACACATTGACACATTACCACAATTTACCAAAATCACTATCTCATCATTTTACCCCACTTCACCCAAGTGGCTCAAACTCAAACACATTGACATATCATATACTATTCCTCATGCCAATTCTCAACAACACCAATTCCAATAAATCATTATTGTACACAATCAACATCATACTCACCATCAACATGGTTCAACCCACAATTCAACCATAACCACTCAACAAGCATATATTACAACATGCATATTCCTCATACATCATACCATCAAGGCATCATTAATCATGATCACATATATGACCACATCATATATATCAACCATTCAACAACATCAACAATTCAATGCCTATCTTAGGGCCTCTAGCCTAAGTATTTCCTACCACATTACATATTAGATACGGAAAACCGAAACCATACCTTAGCCGAATTTCCCAAGCTCCCCCGGAGCACTTCCAAACCACTTATTCACAAGCTCTCAAGGCCTCAACACCTCCAAGAACAGATTTTTCACCACCAAACCCTTTCCAAGCTTTTCAAAGTCACCAATCAGGCTCCAATATCCACACATACACAACCTAAGCCACAACCATCATACCCATACACAACATCTCAAAACCCAAACATCATAAAATCACAAATTACACTAGGGTTGAAAGTCTTACCACACCCAAGGTTCAAGGAGACAAGATTAACCTTCTCCTTCAAGAGAGTTGGGTCCTATAACATCAAAGAACCCAAAATCTCAACATTTTACCCATGAAACTCGAAATTAAGGGCTGGAATTTCGAACAGAAACACGTGGCTTATCTCAAGATTAATTGTATGGGTTTTGTAGAGCTCTCCGCGGTGAACGCGTGGTCGCAAACGGAGCGGCAATCGGAGCTCTAGATCAAAAGTTATGGTGGTTTGAAGATCAAGTGAGAGATAGAGGTTTGAGAGAGTGTTCTTCCCCCATTTCCTCTCTTTTCAGCGTGTTTGGTGTTGTGTGAGGAGAGAGAGTGCTGAAAACTAGGGTTTTGGTTTAGTTATGTTGGGCCAAGGGCCCACTTTGGGTCCGTTGGCCCGGTTTGGCCCGTTCGGTCCAATCTTGGTTCGATTTCTATAAAATTGGTACCGAAATTCTCGTCTCAGTCTCCTCTATCACATTTAGCCATAAAAATCACATTTTAGGCTTTCTAGAATAAATTCTCATTTATGGGTTAATTAGCCGTTAATTAACCAGGTTTTACAGGGATCATCTTGCTCTTGGATTGATGGATGTGGGTGCTCTTCCATGGATGGTGGTGATGGGATGGAGAGATTATTCTGTGGTTGACAAGGAAGTGCACTAGAGCTTGAGGGTTGATTGTTGAAGGTATTTGGTGGTCTGATTTGGGTGAAGAGAGCTTGTATAGTAGAGTTTAGATCGACAAGTGCTTTCTCCATGGAGGTTTGGGGTGGATCTATGTATGGTTCATTTGGTTCATAAGGTGGTTGGTATGGTGGATGTGGGTTAGGGTCATATGGAGGTGAATGGCGGAAAGGGGCTTGTGAGTGTGGTGGGTTGAGGTTGTGTTGAAAGGATGATCTCTGAGCATAGAAGGGGCTTGTTGGTAGCTACAAGGTGGTCCACCATATCCATCAGCTTGGGATGCATTGTAGCCTGGTCTTTGTCCATGATATCTAGGATGGTGTTGTTGCCTAAAGGGTTGATTAGATCCTCTTTGCCGGTAAAGAATGTCATAAAAATAGTCGCGTTGTAGATATAGTCTCTAAACCGACAAAAATCCCTTCGTACAAACGTTTTGGTTGTCACAAGTAACAAACCCCTTAAAAACTGTTAACCGAGTATTTAAACCTCGGGTCGTCTTTTCAAAGAATTGCAGGGAGGTATGTTCTTATTATTGGCTATGGAGATTGTAAATTGGGGGTTTTGAGAATTTAGGCAATGGGCACAAGCATATTTTCAAAGCAATAAAAATAAATAAATAAATGTAAAATAAACTCTTGGCAAGGTATGGAGAACTGGAGGTCCTATCCTAGTTATCCTTATCAACTGTGATGAGAATTGGATTCTTCCCCCACCTTATTAACCTCTAACTATGAAGGTAAGTTAAGTGGATGAATTCCAATTTTCAATCAACAATGAGTTTAATAACTCAAGAGTTACCAATTATTTAACCAAAGCCAAGAATGTAAAAAGCTAAATTAAAATCATAAATATCTGGAATACCTTCAATTCATTCAAAGCAGTAAAATCTAAAACTAACAATATTAATAAGCCAATTGGGCAATAGGAAAATCCAAATTATTTATATAAATAAAAGACAGCAATCATCAATCTGAAATATCTCAAATAACATTAAATTAAAAGAGTAATCTGTAACATGGAAGAATTCTTAAATTAAATTGGAATAAATAAAAATAAAGAACCTGGGATTGAGAGCTACTCCTAAAACTAAGAGAAATCCTAAATCCTAAGAGAGAGAGGAGAGAACCTCTCTCCCTCTGAAAACTACATCTAAAAATAATAGAAAGAGAATTATGAAGGGCATCCCTATGAATGGGTGCATTCCTCTACTTTATAGCCTCTAATCTGTGTTTTCTGGGCCGAGAACTGGGTCAGAAACAGCCCAGAATTCGCTGGTCTCGAATTCAACCACGCTGGATTTCTGTCACTGCGACGCGGCCGCATGGAGCACACGGTCGCGTCGCCTAGCCTCAGGGCCACTATGGTATATTATATATCAAATCGAAGCCCCCGGACGTTAGCTTTCCAACGCAACTGGAACCGCGTCGTTTGGACCTCTGTAGCTAAAGTTATAACCGTTTGAGTGCGAAGAGGTCAGGCTGGACAGCTTAGCAGTTTCTCCAACTTCTTGCATTCCTTCCACTTTTGCATGCTTCCTTTCCATCCTCTGAGTCATTCCTGCCTTGTAATCTCTGAAAATACTTAACACACACATCAAGGCATCTAATGGTAATAAGAGAGGATTAATAATAAGCAAATACAAGTCCAAAGAAACATGTTTTCAATCAAAGCACATAATTAGGAAGGCAAATGTAAAACCATGCAAATACTATGAATAAGTGGGTAAAGAGTTTATAAAAACCACTCAATTGAGCACAAGATAAACCATGAAATATGGGTTTATCAGGCACAATGGAGAACCAAGAATTGGTGGGAGTTCCAAGACTAGTACAAGCACAAGCCACCATGACAATGAGTCTCTCAACATGTCCAACTTAAGGACTTAAAATAAAAGTGCTAGGTGGGAGACACCCCACCATGGTAAACTCTTTCCACTCTCTTTTAATTTTGCTTAATAAAGTGATTTGAGTTGCCATTGTAGGTAGATGTTTCATATTAATTTGTTTGTACAACTTAATTGTTAGCATAGTCACATGTATGTTGTGTTTAGTAGTAGATGAATAATATCAAATTGCATTTTTGTGAATTGTATGATGGTTGATTGAATAAAGAGTTGTGAGCAGTATAGGGAGCACCTGAGCACAATTTTTCTGCTTAAAGGGCAATATAAAAAAAAGGGGGTTAGACGCGCGCACACGATGTACGCGCACGCGTCCCTGAGTAAGTGCATCATCACCCAAACTCCAGAGAGTTGGGCCTCTCTTGGGCAAACACTATGCCCTGAGCCCAACACAACCCACGCTGACGCGCACTACGTGCGTGTGCACCGATCACGAGAACAAGGAAGTACACGCGGATGCACACCTGCCGCGTCCGCGTCGATCTGCTGCTGCAACTTCTGAACCAATATCCAGAGAGTTGCGCTGGATCTGGGCCAACTTTAAGCCCCAGCCCAACTCATCTCGCGCGGACGCGCACTCGCCGCATGCGCGCCCATCTACAAAAGGAAGAAGGGACGCGAGCGCACGCATCGCGCTTGCGCGCTTAATGTTACACCACCGACGAACGCGAATGCGCACATGCCGCGTGCGCGTCCCCTAGCTGATGCCACCATTCCAGGCCTTTGTCCAGAGAGTTGGGCGCGCACTGCGCCCACTCTAAGCCTCCAGCCCAACTCCATGTACGCGTTCGCGCGCCGTACATGCACGCGCTTCTGCATAGTTTCCCCATCCACGCTTGAGCGCGCTGTATGCGCACGCGTAGGTCCCTAATTTTATCAATGTACGCGGACGCGCACAGTGCGCGCTCGTATCAATTCGAAAAAGGGGATAACCCTAGTGCGCGAAGAGTACTGCGCTGTCGCGCACCTCTTATCTCCCTTCCTCCTCGCCTCTTTCTCCTCCCAACCCCCTCCCCTTTCCCTTCAGCCACCATCAGCGGCCGCATTCGCCGCCACCACAGCACTAACTCTATTCACCCTTTCTCACTCGCTCTCATTCTCTCATTTCCCTCCATCTCTCATCTCTCCTTCTCCATTAACTCTGCCCTCTGCTCCACCGAGCACCACCATTGCTCCGCCGTGATCGCCACCCTCCGCGGCAGCGTTCTACCCAGTTTAATCCCTCTGCTTCCACACTTCCCTGCCCTACCTCCATTTTAACTCTGCTCCCAGGTTCCATGCTTCAACTCTATGATCATTAGTTTTCATCACTGTTAGCTTCTGCAGTTAGTTAGAATTGAAATTTTGCATGTTAGGTTAGATAGAAATAATTGCGGTTAGGTAGCTAGGTCTGGATAGAGGATTCTAGGCCTGATAAGTGCTCCGTTTGTGCATGATTTGTTGTTTATTTACTTGGGCGTTGTATGCTGATTTTGGGTTGCTTTGCGTTGCTGAATGCTATCCCATTACTGTTATGCTTGAATGATGTTGTAACTATGCTATTTGTGCTACTTTGCTATCCGGGAACGTCCAATTTTAAGCTGGGATGCTGCCCAATTTTCAAGAAATCTATTTTAGTCTTTATTGCAAATTTGGGCTAATTTTCGTTTCCCTTTTGACTTCCGGGATTTGCACCAATCATTGTGAACATGACTTCTATGTCTGACCACAACTCTTCTTTTATTGAGCCTAAATATCATCATACCACTAATCCACCTTTCTAACTTACTAATTTCTTTAACCATTTAACTTCTACTCACATTTAACCCTCTTTAACCATTCTTTCAAAAGTATGATGATATTATTGCTTAATGAGTAAGACTTGTTAACTTTAGTGAACATTGCATTCTTGGTTTACTTGTTCACTTATGCTTACTTGTTTACCAATTTTTTTCAAGTTCAGTTCACATCATGATTGTTTATTAGCCAATCGATATCCTGAACATGCTTTCTTTGCTTCGTGCTAAGTGCTTCATTGTTTATATTCTATCATACTTTTTAGGATGTCAGATAAAGGAAAAGCCATAGCCACTACCTCCAAGAAAAGAAAGCATTCTACACCCTCTATTTCCTCCATTTACAAGAATTATGCTAAGAATCCGTTGAATGACGAAGAAAAGGAAAATCAGTTGCTACCTTCTACCGATCCAACAAAGTTTCCCAATCTTTACTATGAGCTTCGCCTTCCCAAGTATCGGACGATGGAACTGAATACTGAGAAGAAGATTGTCCTTCCCAATGATGTGAGACGAGCCATTACTAGTCGCATCCTAGAGTTGGGTATGGACTTTGTTGATAGAGATTTGGGAGATATCAACATTTCTTGGGTTAAGGAATTCTATTGCAACTTCTTCCGTCCTACTTTAGATTCAGTTCAATTGAGGGGTAGAGAGGTTATGATCACTGAGTCAGCCATAGAGGAGGCATTGCAGTGCCGACATCTTACTGATGGCACCTGCGCTCATCAGCAGGCTGAGATAGCTATTCATAGCATGACCTTTGACTATGAGGCGCTTCGGCGCGTGATTGCTATACCAGATGCTCCTTGGGTCATGGATGCGAACAACACTAAGCCTAAGGGGATGCTATTTGCTCATCTGACTAGAAAGGCCAAGACTTGGCAGATGATATTTGCCCACTATGTCTTACCCACCACTCACTTTTCTGAGATCCCTATGGAGATGCTACTTTTGATCGGTTGTGTTATGGAGGGCAAGGATGTTTATTTTCCTCGACTTATTCGGCAGTGTATGTGGCGAGCACATATTCGTGGCCTACTCCCGTTTCCCACCTTGGTTACCAGTATGGCCGCCTTAGCTGAGGTCTCCTGGTTGGATGATGATGTGATACCACCACCCCCAGATGATGATGACAAGGAGGTTACTATTCCTTGGGGTGGTTGGGTGCACGAGAAGCCCCCGGCTAGAAGCCGATCTAGGGCTAGAGCAGTTGTAGGGACGGCTGGACCTTCAGCCTCGACAGCAGCAGCTCCATCTTCTTCGACAGCCCCTTCTTCAGCACCTGAGCCGACTTACCTACTGGTTCAGCGCTTGTTTCGGTTTTTGGAGCGCGAAAAGCGCCAGATTATGCGCCTACTGGATCGGATGGATCAGGCACTCATCTTCCTGGGCACCGAGTTACCTCTGCTCCCAGACTCTCCAGCCTTCGATGAGCAAGATCATTAGGAGGAGGATGTTGATGAGCCGACTCAGCAGGATGCACCTCCAGCTATTCCTGACGCCACAGAGATTCAGCAGCCCCATGAGGAGCCGGTCCCACAGTCTCAGACAGAGTCAACACCTACCGTTGTACCTTCCCCTGATCCTCCGGTTTAGCATCGAGGACGATGCTCGATCTTAAGTGTGGGGAGGTCACCGGTAGCATCATTAGAGGACCGGTGAACATTTTGGCCACTTTCTTAGTTATCTTACTTTGCATACCTTTGTATATATTTGATGCATTTTGAGTTTATTTTGGATACTCTTACTATTTTGGTTCGTTTTGGATACCTTTACTGCTTATTTTGGATTTTAGATGTTTTGGATGATTTTGGATATTTTAGATACTTTAGATGGTAGATTCCATACTTTTAGTTGGATTTTTCTTTATATACTTTTGCATATCCTTCTTTTTAGCTTATAGTGTGATTAGAAATCATGTTTGAATTGCAAAAACTTAGTCACCCTTTTTGCATAAGAAATTGTTTTAAGTGAAAAAGGAAAGGGTAAACTAAGAAATTTTTGAATTTTTTCAATCACAACAATGCTTAGTCAAATATTGAGGTTTTCCAAGGAACTTAATTATAGGGCACCAACCCAATTGATTGAAGAAAATTTTTGATGAAACTTGCTTGAATTCTTACTTTGTGAAGCATGTACTGAACTAAGAACACAAGCTTGTGAGACTTGAGCCTATTGATGTGGTTACATTTTATAACCACTTATTTTCCATTCTTGTGTGCAATTGTTCTCTTTCTATGATTGTGATCCTTGAATTGCTTGATTCTATATGTCCATTTATTTCTTGTATTCATGCATTTGTATGATTGAGGCCATTATTTCATTAGCCTACTTACCCAAATAGCCTACCTTTTACTCTCCATTGTTAGCCAATTTTGAGCCTATGCTTAACCAACTTGTTCTCCTTTTAGCACATTACAAGCCCAAGGCGGAAAACCAATGAAAGTCCCTTGCTTGGATCTTTGATTAGCCTAGACTAGTGAGAGTGTTTATTATTCAAAGATGGTGAGGCTTGGGAACATTGGATGGGATAAAAAGGGTAGTACACTTTCATATTTAGGAATTGGGAATATATTCATGTAATGATTGAATGTATAAGACCTTATGCAATTGATGTCCTTGTACAAAGTATAAAAAGAAAAGAAAAAAAAGAGAAAAGAAAGAAGGAAGAAAATGAAAAGGAAGCAACCAAAGGGGACAAAATGCCCCAAAGTGAAGCTCAATAAAAGGGAACCAATGCATAAGTGTTATAAATCAAGAAATAAGATGCATGAATCTGTAAGAAAAAGTGAAGAATGGGTAGTTAGAATAGTTTGAACTTATATAGGTCATTATATAGGTAGGTGGGTGGTGGACGAAATTGTGATCTATTGTCTTTGTACTTGTATGAAATTTAATAATTGGCTCTATTTGAATTCACAACTCCGTTCAACTAACCAGCAAGTGTACTGGGTCGTCCAAGTAATAAACCTCGCGAGTAAGGGTCGATCCCACAGAGATTGTTGGTATGAAGCAAGCTATGGTCACCTTGTAAATCTCAGTTAGGCAGATTAAATTGGTTTATGGTTTCGAAAATTAATAATAAAAAGAAATAATAAAAGGGATAGAATACTTATGCAGATTCATTGGTGGGAATTTCAGATAAGCGAATGGAGATGCTGTATGGCTCAAGAACGCCTACTTTCCTACTGCTTCAACTCAATCCTTCTTACTCCTTTCCATGGCAAGCTGTGTATAGGGGTTCACCGTTCGACGATGGCTACTTTGTATCCTCTCTGGAAAATGGTCCTCTGCGCTGTCACTCGCATGGCTAATCGTCTGGAGGCATCATACTGGCCGAAGGCTACATCCCATCCTTGCAGTGAAAACTACGCTCACGCGCTCTGTCACAGCACGGCTAATCACTGGTTGGTTCCCGCTCCTGCTGGAATAGAATCCCTTGATTCTTTTGCGTCTGTCACTAACGCCCAGCACTTGCGAGTCTGAAGCACGTCACAGTCATTCATTACCGGAATCCTACTCGGAATACCACAGACAAGGTCAGACTTTCCGGATTCCCAGGATCCTACTCGGAATACCACAGACAATGTGAGACTTTCCGGATCCTCATTAATGCCGCCATCTATCTAGCTTATACCACGAAGATTCTGTTGGGGAATCTAAGAGATACACATTCAAGCTCGGTTGCATGTAGAACGAAGGTGGTTGTCAATCACGCGCGTTCATAGGTGAGAATGATGATGAGCGTCATGATGAGCGGATAATTTATACGCTTTTTGGCATTGTTTTTAGGTAGTTTTTAGAAAATTCAAGCTACTTTTAGGGATGTTTTCCTTAGTTTTTATGTTAAATTCACATTTCTGGACTTTACTATGAGTTTGTGTGTTTTTCTGTGATTTCAGGTAATTTCTGGCTGAAATTGAGGGACTTGAGCAAAACTCTGAAAAAGGCTGACAAAAGGACTGCTGATGCTGTTGGAATCTGACCTCCCTGTACTCAAAATGGATTTTCTGGAGCTACAGAACTCCAAATGGCGTGCTCTCAACGGCGTTGGAAAGTAGACATCCAGAGCTTTCCAGAAATATATAATAGTCCATACTTTATTCGGAAATTGACGACGTAACTTGGCGTTGAACGCCAAGTACATGCTGCTGTCTAGAGTTAAACGCCAGAAAAACGTCATGATCCGGAGTTGAACGCCCAAAACACGTCATAACTCGGAGTTCAACTCCAAGAGAAGCCTCAGCTCGTGGATTGATCAAGCTCAGCCCAAGCATACACCAAGTGGGCCCCGGAAGTGGATTTATGCATCAATTACTTACTCATGTAAACCCTAGGAGCTAGTTTATTATAAATAGGATGATTTACTAATGTATTAGACATCTTTGGTCTCAGTTTTGTTTTATTCTTCATCCTAAGAGGCTATTGATCACGTTTTAGGGGGCTGGCCATTCGGCCATGCCTGAACCTCTCACTTATGTATTTTCAACGGTGGAGTTTCTGCACACCATAGATTAAGGGTGTGGAGCTCTGCTGTACCTCAAGTATTAATGCAATTCTATTTCCTTTTATTCAAATCTCTCTTATTCATATTCCAAGATATTTATTCGCAC
The DNA here is from genome assembly GCF_014773155.1 of Arachis stenosperma. NCBI lineage: Eukaryota > Viridiplantae > Streptophyta > Magnoliopsida > Fabales > Fabaceae > Arachis > Arachis stenosperma. Next base: position 69,731,094 of record NC_080386.1, read on the forward strand.
CCAAGAACATGATGAATGTGATGATTATGTCACGCTCATCACCATTCTCACCTATGAACGCGTGTGATTGACAACCACTTCCGTTCTACATGCAACAGAGCTTGAATGTGTATCTCTTAGATTCCCCAACAGAATCTTCGTGGTATAAGCTAGATAGATGGCGGCATTTATGAGGATCCGGAAAGTCTCACCTTGTCTGTGGTATTCCGAGTAGGATCCTGGGAGTCTGGAAAGTCTAACCTTGTCTGTGGTATTCCGAGTAGGATTCCGGTAATGAATGACTGTGACGTGCTTCAGACTTGCAAGTGCTGGGCGTGATGACATACGCAAAAGAATCAAGGGATTCTATTCCAGTAGGCACGGGAACCAACCAGTGATTAGCCGTGCTGTGACAGAGCGCGTGAGCGTAGTTTTCACTGCGAGGATGGGATGTAGCCTTCGGCCAGGTGATGCCTCCAGACGATTAGCCATGCGAGTGACAGCCGCAGAGGACCATTTTCCCGAGAGGATTGAAAGTAGCCATCGTCGAACGGTGAACCCCTATACACAGCTTGCCATGGAAAGGAGTAAGAAGGATTGAGTTGAAGCAATAGGAGAGCAGGCGTCCTTGGGCCATACAGTATCTCCATATACTTATCTGAAATTCCCACCAATGAATCTGCATAAGTATTCTATCCCTTTTATTATTTCTTCTTCTTATTTGGTTTTCTAAATTCCATAATTTTATCTGCCTAACTGAGATTTACAAGGTGACCATAGCTTGCTTCATACCAACAATCTCTGTGGGATCGACCCTTACTCGCGTAAGGTTTATTACTTGGACGACCCAGTACACTTGCTGGTTAGTTGAACGGAGTTGTGAAAACAACCGATGCATAATAATGATTTCATACAAAAACAAAAGAACATGGATCACAATTTCGTCCACCAAGTTTTTGGCGCCGTTGCCGGGGATTGTTCGAGTATGGACAACTGACGGTTCATCTTGTTGCTCAGATTAGGTAATTTTCTTTTCAAAAATCTTTTTCAAAATTTTTCTTTTATTCTTCGTTTTTCTAAACTTTATTTTCGAAAAAATTAATAAAAATATTAAAAAAAAATCATAAAATCATAAAAAACCAAAAATATTTTGTGTTTCTTGCTTGAGTCTTGAGTCAATTTTTAAGTTTGGTGTCAATTGCATGCTTTAAAATCTTTTCTTGCATTTTTCGAAAATTCATGCATTCATGGTGTTCTTCATGATCTTCAAGTTGTTCTTGGTAAGTCTTCTTGTTTGATCTTGATGTTTTCTTGTTTTGTGTTGTTTGTTGTTTTTCATGTGCATTTTTGCATTCATATTTTCCATGCATTAAAGATTTTTAAGTTTGGTGTCTTGCATGTTTTCTTTGCATCAAAAATTTTTCAAAAATATGTTCTTGATGTTCATCATGATCTTCAAAATGTTCTTGGTGTTCATCTTGACATTCATAGCATTCTTGCATGCATTCATGGTTTTGATCTAAAAAAATTTCATGCATTGAGTATTTTTGTTGTTTTTCTCTCTCATAATTAAAAATTCAAAAATAAAAAAAAAATATCTTTTCCTTATTTCCCTCCAAATTTTCGAAATTTTGGGTTGACTTGGTCAAAAATTTTTAAAATTAGTTGTTTATTACAAGTCAAGTCAAAATTTCAATTTTAAAAATCCTATCTTTTCAAAATCTTTTTCAAAAATCATATCTTTTTCATTTTTTTTATTTTTCGAAAAAAATTTCAAAAATAATTTTTTCAAATTATTTTCAAAATCTTTTTCTTATCTTTATATCAAATTTTCGAAAATTAGCTAACAATTAATGTGATTGGTTAAAAAATTTGAAGTTTGTTACTTTCTTAGAAAGGTTCAATCTTTAAGTTCTAGAATCTTATCTTGTAGTTTCTTGTTAGTGAAGTAAATAATTTCAAATTTTTGAATTAAATCTTTTTATCTTTTATTTTGATCTTTTTCAAAAATTTTATCTTTTTCAAAATTTGATTTCAAAAAAAAAAATCTTATCTAACTTATTATCTTTTTATCTTTTTCAAATTTGATTTCAAATCTTTTTCAATCAATTAACTAACTTCTTGTTTGTTTCTTATCTTTTTCAAAACCACCTAACTACTTTTCCCTCTCTAATTTTCGAAAATATCTCATCCCTTTTTCAAACATTCTTTTTAATTAATTAATTGTTTCATGTTTTAATTTTAATTACATTTTATCTCTAATTTTCGAAAATCACTAACCCCTTTTCAAAAATTATTTTCGAAATCTCCCTCCTCCTTTCTTCTTCTATTTAATTATTTAATTACTAACACTTCTCTTCACCTCTCTTCATCCAAAAATCCGAATCTCCCTCTTCATTCTTCTACCCCTTCTTTTTCTACTAACATAAAGGAATCTCTATACTGTGACATAGAGGATTCCTCTTTCTTTTCTTGTTTTCCTCTCTTTCATATGAGCAGGAACAAGGATAAAGGCACTCTTGTTGAAATTGATCCAGAACCTGAAAAGACTCTGAAGAGGAAATTAAGAGAAGCTAAATTAAATTATTCTAAAGGTAACCTTTCAGAAACATTAGAACAAGAGAAGGAGATGGCAGCCGAAAATAATAATAATGCAAGGAGAATGCTTGGTGACTTCACAAAGCCAACGTCCAAGTTTGATGGAAGAAGCACCCCCATTCCTGCCATTGGAGCCAACAACTTTGAGCTTAAGCCTCAACTAGTTGCTTTAATGCAACAAAACTGCAAGTTTTATGGACTTCCATCTGAAGATCCTTACCAGTTTTTAATTGAGTTCTTGCAGATCTGTGAGACTGTAAAGACGAATGGAGTTGATCCTGAAGTTTACAGACTCATGCTTTTTCCTTTTGCTGTAAGAGACAGAGCTAGAATATGGTTGGATTCACAACCCAAGGATAGCCTGGACTCATGGGATAAGCTGGTCACTGCCTTCTTGGACAAATTCTTTCCTCCTCAAAAGCTGAGCAAGCTGAGAGTGGATGTTCAAACTTTCAAACAAAAAGATGGTGAATCCCTCTATGAAGCTTGGGAAAGATACAAGCAGCTGACCAAAAGATGTCCATCTGACATGTTTTCAGAGTGGACCATATTAGATATATTCTATTATGGTCTCTCTGAATTTTCGAAAATGTCATTGGACCATTCTGCAGGTGGATCTATTCACCTGAAGAAAACGCCTGAAGAGGCTCAAGAACTCATTGACATGGTTGCAAATAACCAGTTCATGTACACTTCTGAGAGGAACTCTGTGAACAATGGGATACCTCAGAAGAAAGGAGTTCTTGAAATTGATACTCTGAATGCCATATTGGCTCAGAACAAAGTGTTGACTCAACAGGTCAACATGATCTCTCAAAATCTGAATGGATGGCAACATGCATCCAACAGTACTAGAGAGGCAGCTTCTGAAGAAGCTTATGATCCTGAGAACCCTGCCATGGCAGAGGTTAATTACATGGGTGAACCTTATGGAAACACCTATAACTCATCATGGAGAAATCATCCAAATTTCTCATGGAAGGATCAACAAAACCTCAACAAGGTTTAACAATGGTGGACGTAATAGGCTGGGCAATAGCAAGCCATATCCATCATCTTCTCAGCAACAGACAGAGAATTCTGAACAAAACACTTCTAATTTAGCCAATGTAGTCTCTGATCTGTCAAAGGCCACTTTCAGTTTCATGAGTGAAACAAGATCCTCCATCAGAAATCTGGAGGCGCAAGTGGGCCAGCTGAGTAAGAAAGTCATTGAAACTCCTCCCAGTATTCTCCCAAGCAATACAGAAGAAAATCCAAAAGGAGAGTGCAAAGCCATTGACATAGTCAATATGGCCGAATGCACAAGGGAGGAGGAGGACGAAAATCCTAGTAAGGAAGACCTCCTGGGACGTTCCTCAAGCAAGAAGGAGTTTCCTATTAAGGATCCAAAGGAATCTGAAGCTCATACAGAGACCATAGAGATTCCATTAAATCTCATTCTGCCATTCATGAGCTCTGAAGACTATTCTTCCTCTGAAGAGGATGAAGATGTAACTGGAGAGCAAGTTGCTCAATACTTAGGAGCTATCATGAAGCTGAATGCCAAGTTATTTGGTAATGAGACTTGGGAAAGTGAACCTCCCTTGCTCATTAATGAACTGGATACTTGGATTCAGAAAATTCTACCTCAAAAGAAACAAGATCCTGGCAAGTTCTTAATACCCTGTACCATAGGCACCATGATCTTTGAAAAGGCCCTGTGTGATCTGGGGTCAGGGATAAATCTAATGCCACTCTCTGTAATGGAGAAGCTGGGGATCATTGAGGTACAACCTGCCTTGTTCTCATTACAACTGGCAGACAAGTCATTGAGACAAGCTTATGGAATAGTAGAGGACGTGTTAGTAAAGGTTGAAGGCCTTTACATCCCTGCTGATTTCATAATCTTAGACACTAGGAAGGAAGAGGATGATTGCATCATCCTTGGAAGACCTTTCCTAGCCATAGCAGGAGCTGTGATAGATGTTAACAGAGGAGAATTAGTCCTTCAATTGAATGGGGAATACCTTGTGTTTAAGGCACAAAGCCATCCCTCTGTGACAGAAGAGAGTAAGCATGAAGAGCTTCTCTCAGTTCAGGGTCAAGAAGAGCCTTCACAGTCAAACTCTAAGTTTGGTGTTGTGAGGCCACAACCAAACTCTAAGTTTGGTGTTAAGATCCCATATCCAAACTCTAAGTTTGGTGTGGACAACTATACAACATTGACCTGATCACCTTGTGGCTCCATGAGAGCCACTGTCAAGCTATTGACATTAAAGAAGCGCTTGTTGGGAGGCAACCCAATTTTATTTATCTAATTTTATTTTATTCTATTTTATTGTTATTTTATGTTTTATTAGGTACATGATCATGAGGAGTCACGAAAAAATCATAAAAATTAAAAACAGAATCAAAAACAGCAGAAGAAAAAATTCACACCCTGGAGGACGCACAGGCTGGCGTTCAACGTCAGTAAGATGCATCTGGCTGGCGTTCAACGCCAGAACAGAGCACCATTCTGGCGCTGAACGCCAGAAACAAGCAACATTCTGGCGCTGAACGCCAGGAATGTGCCCTGAGAGGAAAAACTGGCGCTGAACGCCAGTAACAAGCATGAAACTGGCGTTCAACGCCAGAAACATGCTTTACATGGGCGTTGAACGCCCAGAATGTGCACCAATGGGCGTTTAAACGCCAGAATGATGCACAAAAGCATTTTACATGCCTATTTGGTGCAGGGATGGAATTCCTTGACACCTCAGGATCTGTGGACCCCACAGGACACCTCAGGATCTGTGGACCTCACAGGATCTCCACCTACCTCGCCCTCTCTCTTTCCATTCATGGTCACCCCTTCTATTTTTCATTCATCACCCACATTTAACCACTCTTCCCCATACACCCCACCTACCTTTACAATTCAACTTCTCTTTCCCACCCAATCCCACCCATATAGCCGAATCCATCTCCCCTCACTCACCTCCATTTTCTTCTTCTTCTTCTTCCTCTCTTCTTTCTTCTCTGCTCGAGGGCGAGCAATATTTTAAGTTTGGTGTGGTAAAAGCATAGCTTTTTTTTGCTTTTCCATTACCATTAATGGCACCTAAGGCCAGAGAAACCTCAAAGGGAAGACAAAAGCTTCCACCTCTGAGTCTTGGGAGATGGAAAGACTCATATAATCCGTCATAGCTCAGTGGTAGAACATGTGGCTGCAAATCAAGAGATCCCTGAGATACCTCAGGGGATAAGTTGTCCTCCACACAAATATTGGAAGCAACTAAGGGTGGAACATCATGAGCACTCCATCATTCTCCAAGAAATAAGAGAAGATCAAAGAGCAATGAGGGAGGAGCAACAAAGGCAAGGAAGGGACATAGAAGAGCTTAAGAACATCATTGGTCCTTCAAGAAGAAGACGACACTAAAGGTGGATTCATTCCTTGTTCTTTATTTCTTTCTGTTTTCGGTTTTTAATGTTGTGTTTATTTATGTTTTGTGTCTTTATTTCATGATCATTAGTATGTAGTAACCATGTCTTAAAGCTATGAATAGAATCCATTAATCCTTCACCTCTCTTAAATGAAAAATGTTTTAATTCAAAAGAACAAGAAGTACATGAATTTCGAATTTATCCTTGAATTTAATTTAATTATATTGATGTGGTGACAATACTTTTTTGTTTTCTGAATGAATGCTTGAACAGTGCATATGTCTTTTGATCTTGTTGTTTATGAATGTTAAAATTGTTGGCTCTTGAAAGAATGATGAACAAAGAGAAATGTTATTGATGATCTGAAAAATCATGAAATTGATTCTTGAAGCAAGAAAAAGCAGTGAATGGCGAAAAAAAAAAAAAGATAAGGAGCAATAGAAAAAGCCACAAGCCCTTAAAACCAAAAGGCAAGGGTAAAAAGGATCCAAGGCTTTGAGCATCAATGGATAGGAGGGCCCAAGGAAATTAAATCCAGGCCTAAGCGGCTAAATCAAGCTGTCCCTAACCATGTGCTTATGTCATGAAGGTCCAAGTGAAAAGCTTGAGACTGAGTGGTTAAAGTCGTGATTCAAAGCAAAAGAGTGTGCTTAAGAGCTCTGGACACCACTAACTGGGGACTCTAGCAAAGCTGAGTCACAATCTGAAAAGGTTCACCCAGTTATGTGTCTGTGGCATTTATGTATCCGGTGGTAATACTGGAAAACAAAGTGCTTAGGGCCACGGCCAAGACTCATAAGTAGCTGTGTTCAAGAATCAACATGCTTAACTAGGAAAGTCAATAACACTATCCGAAATTCTAAGTTCCTAGAGAAGCCAATCATTCTGAACTTCAAAGGAAAAAGTGAGATGCCAAAACTGTTCAGAAGCAACAAGCTACAAGTCTCGCTCATCTAATTATAATTAATATTCATTGATATTCTGGAATTTATAGTATATTCTCTTCTTTTTATCCTATTTGATTTTCAGTTGCTTGGGGACAAGCAACAATTTAAGTTTGGTGTTGTGATGAGCGGATAATTTATACGCTTTTTGGCATTGTTTTTAGGTAGTTTTAAGTAAATTCAAGCTACTTTTAGGGATGTTTTCCTTAGTTTTTATGTTAAATTCACATTTCTGGATTTTACTATGAGTTTGTGTGTTTTTCTGTGATTTCAGGTAATTTCTGGCTGAAATTGAGGGACTTGAGCAAAACTCTGAAAAAGGCTGACAAAAGGACTGCTGATGCTGTTGGAATCTGACCTCCCTGCACTCAAAATATATTTTCTGGAGCTACAGAACTCCAAATGGCGCGCACTCAACGGCGTTGGAAAGTAGACATCCAGAGCTTTCCAGCAATATATAATAGTTTATACTTTATTCGGAAATTGACGACGTAACTTGGCGTTGAACGCCAAGTACATGCTGCTGTCTGGAGTTAAACGCTAGAAAAACGTCATGATCCGGAGTTGAACGCCCAAAACACGTCATAACTCGGAGTTCAACTCCAAGAGAAGCCTCAGCTCGTGGATTGATCAAGCTCAGCCCAAGCATACACCAAGTGGGCCCCGGAAGTGGATTTATGCATCAATTACTTACTCATATAAACCCTAGGAGCTAGTTTATTATAAATAGGATGATTTACTAATGTATTAGACATCTTTGGTCTCAGTTTTGTTTTATTCTTCATCCTAAGAGGCTATTGATCACGTTTTAGGGGGCTGGCCATTCGGCCATGCCTGAACCTCTCACTTATGTATTTTCAACGGTGGAGTTTCTGCACACCATAGATTAAGGGTGTGGAGCTCTGCTGTACCTCAAGTATTAATGCAATTCTATTTCCTTTTATTCAAATCTCTCTTATTCTTATTCCAAGATATTCATTCGCACCCAAGAACATGATGAATGTGATGATTATGTGATGCTCATCACCATTCTCACCTATGAACGCGTGTGATTGACAACCACTTCCGTTCTACATGCAACAGAGCTTGAATGTGTATCTCTTAGATTCCCCAACAGAATCGTCGTGGTATAAGCTAGATAGATGGCGGCATTTATGAGGATCCGGAAAGTCTCACCTTGTCTGTGGTATTCCGAGTAGGATCCTGGGAGTCTGGAAAGTCTAACCTTGTCTGTGGTATTCCGAGTAGGATTCCGGTAATGAATGACTGTGACGTGCTTCAGACTTGCAAGTGCTGGGCGTGATGACAAACGCAAAAGAATCAAGGGATTCTATTCCAGTAGGCGCGGGAACCAACCAGTGATTAGCCGTGCTGTGACAGAGCGCGTGAGCGTAGTTTTCACTGCGAGGATGGGATGTAGCCTTCGGCCAGGTGATGCCTCCAGACGATTAGCCATGCGAGTGACAGCCGCAGAGGACCATTTTCCCGAGAGGATTGAAAGTAGCCATCGTCGAACGGTGAACCCCTATACACAGCTTGCCATGGAAAGGAGTAAGAAGGATTGAGTTGAAGCAATAGGAGAGCAGGCGTCCTTGGGCCACACAGTATCTCCATATACTTATCTGAAATTCCCACCAATGAATCTGCATAAGTATTCTATCCCTTTTATTATTTCTTCTTATTATTTGATTTTCTAAATTCCATAATTTTATCTGCCTAACTGAGATTTACAAGGTGACCATAGCTTGCTTCATACCAACAATCTCTGTGGGATCGACCCTTACTCGCGTAAGGTTTATTACTTGGACGACCCAGTACACTTGCTGGTTAGTTGAACGGAGTTGTGAAAACAACCGATGCCATAATAATGATTTCATACAAAAACAAAAGAACATGGATCACAATTTCGTCCACCAAGTCACATAATCATCACATTCATCATGTTCTTGGGTGCGAATGAATATCTTGGAATAAGAATAAGAGAGAATTGAATGAAAAGTAATAGTAATTGTATTGAAACTTGAGGTACAGCAGAGCTCCACACCCTTAATCTATGGTGTGCAGAAACTCCACCGTTGAAAATACATAAGTAAAAGGTTCAGGCATGGCCGAATGGCCAGCCCCCTGAGTGATCAAGAGACCGAATAATCAAAGGCTAAACAGTCAAGAGATTAAACTGTCAAAAGATGTCTAATACAATAGTTAAATGTTCTATTTATAATAAACTAGCTCCTAGGGTTTACATGAGTAAGTAATTGATGCATAAATCCACTTCCGGGGCCCACTTGGTGTATGCTTGGGCTGAGCTTGATCAATCCACGAGCTGAGGCTTCTCTTGGAGTTGAACTCCGAGTTATGACGTGTTTTGGGCGTTCAACTCCGGATCATGATGTTTTTCTGGCGTTTAACTCCAGACAGCAGCATGTACTTGGCGTTCAATGCCAAGTTACGTCGTCAATTTCCAAATAAAGTATAGACTATTATATATTGCTGGAAAGCTCTGGATGTCTACCTTCCAACGCCGTTGAGAGCGCGCCATTTGGAGTTTTGTAGCTCCAGAAAATCTATTTTGAGTGCAGGGAAGTCAGATTCCAACAGCATCAGCAGTCCTTTTGTCAGCCTTTTTCAGAGTTTTGCTCAAGTCCCTCAATTTCAGCCAGAAATTACCTGAAATCACAGAAAAACACACAAACTCATAGTAAAGTCTAGAAATGTGAATTTAACATAAAAACTAATGAAAACATCCCAAAAAGTAGCTTGAACTTACTAAAAACTACCTAAAAACAATGCCAAAAAGTGTATAAATTATCTGCTCATCAGTGGGAAAGTCTATGCTAATCCAAGATCCAAACTCTAGTCCACTTAACCATAAATGATCCTAAGTGTGGGGAGGTGAAGGATGAAACTCTCGCGTGATCTAGAATTTTCACAAATAAATTCCCGTTGTAAGTATAGCTTCTAGACCGATAAGAATCCCTTTCTTACAAACGTTTGGTTGTCACAAGTAACAAACCCAATAAAATTTATAAACCGAAGTATTCAAACCTCGGGTCGTCTTCTCAAGGAATTGCAGGGAAGTATGTTTTACTATTGATTATGGAAAACAGTGTTTTTGGGTTTTGAAAAGGTTTTGAGCAAGAGAAATGGATTGCAGGAATTAATAAATTACTAACTAAGAAATCTCTTGGCAAAGTATGAAAATTGGAAGTCCTATCCTAGTTATCCTTATCAATGGTGATGAGAATTATATTTTTGCTCCCACTAACTCAACCTCTAACTATGAAGGTCAGTTAAGTGGACAAATTAATTTAACACCTAAAGTCCTAGTCAACTCCTAGGGAAAGACTAGAGTTATAGAAATCTAAATTAATCAGCAAAGATAGTAATTATCAATCACGATGAGTTTGACAACTCAAGAATTACCAATTAATCAACCAAAGCCAAAAGAAAAATTAAATCATAAATAGAGCAAAATAATCATGAGTCTGAAATACCTCAATGTGTATTAATTAAGAAAATCATAACATGAATGGTCCATAAGCCAATTTTGGCAACATAAATAATTAACAAATAAGAGAAGTCAAAATAAAGGAATATTGAACCTGATATGAAGATGAGATAATCCTAAAATTAAGAGAAATTCTAAATCCTAAATTCTAATCCTAATCCTAAGAGAGAGGAGAGAACCTCTCTCTCTAAAAATTACATCTAAATTATGAAAAGTGAAAACATGAATGTGATGTTGTATGATGTATCCAGTCTGCTCCTTTGATGAATGGATGGATTTCTCCATTTATAGCCCTTTAATCTGTGTTTTCTGGGCTTGGATCTGGACCAAAAAGGGCCCAGAAGTCGCTGGGGCCGACTTCTATGAATTCTGCAGATCGCGCATGTTACGCGTCCGCGTGGGTCACGTGGTCGCATCATTTGGAGTGTTGCTTTTCCACGCGGTCGCATCAGTCATGCGTCTGCGTTAGTTGTGTTTCGCGAGTCACGCGTTTGCGTCATTTATGCACTCGCGTCGATGCCAATTTACGCAAAGCACGCGTTCGCGTCGTCCATGCGGACGCGTCGCTGCCAGTTTCTCCAAAAACTCCAATTTGTGCTTTCCTTTCATTTTTGTATGTTTCCTTTCCATCCTTTAAGTCATTCCTGCCCTATAAAACCTAAAAGTACTTAACACACAAATCACAGCATCGAATGGTAATAAAGGATAATTAAATTTAATAATTTTAAAGCATAGGAAACATGTTTTCTCATATGTCATATCATAAGGAAGGAATTGTAAAACCA